>NC_053118.1:28991936-29129436 GCF_010015445.1 Perca fluviatilis | reverse complement strand
TCTGCAGGATGAAGAGGTGCGTCAGGGGCTCAAGACCTATTCCAACTGGCCAACCTACCCCCAGCTCTACGTGAAAGGAGACCTGATCGGTGGTTTGGACATACTCAAGGAGCTAAAGGAGAGTGGAGACCTAGTATCAGTGCTGAAGGGGGAGTCTTAAAGTGGATTTGCTATGCCATCAGAGAGGGGAAACAAAAAGCCACTGCACATGCCCAGATCGGCTTTGTGTCACTGTTGTAACAGTACATGTGGACCAGGAAGTGAATTAAACAATTTATGAAGAGAAATATTAGAATAATCAAATTGTTTCGCATATACCCAAACTGTTGTAGCATTCGGATGCATTCACATTCTACTTAAAGTAAAAAAAAAAATGAAACTGCAGTTAATGAGAATTTGCTTTTAGTTTTCATTCTGAAGTTTTGCTCATAGTAATTATTGAAAATGCATTAAGAAACAAGAAATGTTTCAAGTGAAAGTAAAGCGATCCCTGTTGTTGGTATACTTTTATAAATCCCTGTCTGACTCTAAGAAAATACACAGAAAACAGCAGACTTTTGTTCATGTTATCTGGTGTCTGCATTTTTGTGTGTTACATTCGTCCTCTTCCAGTATTCACAGCCTCACACTTCGGAACATGTTTATAGTTAGTGAAACATTACTTATCCACCCTCAAACTTTCCATGTCATCCTGTCCACAGTTTCTTAGCCTGAAAGACAAAATAACTATTAAACTTTATCCAATAATCACTCTGGTTTAAATATCTTAGAACTAAGTCTAGGTGGCACTTACTAATTCGTTGTTCATCAATAACGTGATTAAACAATTAAAAAAAAAACTTAAGATTTGGTGTTGTTTTTTGGTGCTACTTTCATTAACTAGCTAAGGTGTGTGAACTATCACTGTGTAGAGTCAGTGGGCAACTAAACAAATTACATTTTCAAAAACGGAAATACAACAAGGCCTTTAACCTAATATGTAAGAGGGAAAGTTGTTGATTTTATGTTGCATTGACTTTGCTGTCTGTGACATATATATATATATATATATATATATATATATATATATATATATATATATATATATATATATATATATATATATATATATATAGGCCAAAAGTTTGGACACACCTTCTCATTCAATGTGTTTCTTTATTTTCATGACTATTTACATTGTAGATTCTCACTGAAGGCATCAAAACTATGAATGAACACATATGGAATTATGTACTTAACAAAAAAGTATGAAATAACTGAAAACATGTCTTATATTTTAGATTCTTCAAAGTAGCCACCCTTTGCTTTTCTTGATAGCGCTGCAAACCCTTGGTGTTCTCTCAATGAGCTTCATGAGGTAGTCACCTGAAATGGTTTTCACTTCACAGGTGTGCTTTGTCAGGGTTAATTAGTGGAATTCTTTCCCTTATTAATAAAAAGCAAAGGGTGGCTACTTTGAAAAATCTAAAATATAAGACATGTTTTCAGTTATTTCACACTTTTTTTGTTAAGTACATAATTCCATATGTGTTCATTCATAGTTTTGATGCCTTCAGTGAGAATCTACAATGTAAATAGTCATGAAAATAAAAAGGAAATGCATTGAATGAGAAGGTGTGTCCAAACTTTGGCCTGTAATTGTATGTATATTGTGTGTGTATATATATATATATATATATATATATATATATATATATATATATATATATATATATATATATATATATATATCATAATCATAAGCATAGGGGAACAGATTGCAATGAAACAGAAATCTAATATAATAATATGATTTTACACTGCATCAAATGCACAATCTGTGTCTATAATGTAGATCCCCATCAAGTTAACAAAAACATTTGGAGGTGTGATTCATTTGGATAAAATCCTCTCAGTGGGTCTGATGTAGGAAGCTCTTGACATTTCTGTGTTCTGGAGAAGTTTCTACATGTGTAACGTGTGCAGACAAGCTTGCTGTTTGACTCCACCTGGTGGAAGTACCTGCATAACCTGATCTCAGACTATAAATTCACCTCATGTTAACATATTTTAGATCTAAAATTTTAAATCGATTAATCAGACGATCAAAACTAAATTAATCTGCAACTGTTTTGATATATGATTATTAATCCAAGGAATTTTATGGCAAAAACAAATGCAAAAATAAACTGGTTTCATGTTCTCTAATGTGAATATGTGTAAATGTCTTTGGACTTGGCTCAGACAGGGCTGGACTGGCCATCTGGCATACCGGGCATTTTCCCGGTGGGCCGACGGACTTTTGGGCCGAACCGCCGATATAAATAGGCCTTTTTTGAATTTTTTGGCCGGGCCGGCCCTTAAAGAACTCAATGCGGCCCATTGGTTAATTTTCTTTATTGGCACTGGCCTGACCCAATCAAATCCAGGAACCCCCTTCCCCATTCCGGGCCGCAAATTTACGAATCCCACTATGGCCACGCCTCCCGGCCCTGAGACACGAAGCTGTAATATTATGCTGGAAGTTTAGCATTCACGTTAAAATGGACAAATGACCACCAAAGTGCAAGGGAGGTGCAGAGAAATTACAGGAGAAAAAGATTAAGAATCTACAGGCGGATTCCTCAAAAATTTCGTCATAACGATAACAAGCAGTTTGGCTGTAACATTAAAGTTAGTGGCTGTCAGGTAACCTGTTTAAGCTTACATTGAAAATGCTGGCTGTTAGCCTGTTGGCTAGCTGAAAAGTCTGTGGGATCTATAAAATCAGTGTTGATACAAGCATCAGTGTTCCTTGAATAGCTTAATTAGCTTCTCTTGCATTGGTGCTCTTTTCCAGGGCATATACTGTACTACTTTCAGCTTTATTGTAGCTTTTGGGAAGGGTTATAGTTATGGTTATAGTATTTAGCAGACACTTATGTCCAAAGTGACAAAATATGAATCTTACAATAGTTAAAAATAGTTAAAAATTAACAGTAAACTGTTTTTAAAGTTGCTAAGCCAATATTAAGCAAAATAGTAATAATATCAATAATGACAATACAATATCAATAATAAAAACTAATAAAAATACCATAAATATACAAATCATAACTCTAAGAATGAATGAATTATTTAAGTGTAAGACCAACAGATAAGTCTTGACACCCCTCTTGAAGGATCCAAAACGATCACATGAACGCTGAACACTAGGCAACTCATATCATAGCATGCACGCATATTTTAAGAGGACTGTCTGCAGGGAATGTGTCTGACCAATCACGGTGGGTGTGGGCCGCCTTGGCCAAAAATGCCAGGGCCAATTTTTTGTCCCAGTCCAGCCCTGGGCTCAGACATTACCAGCAATTTAAGTATGTCAACTTGAACTTGAGTTTCGTAAAATTGTGATTGGCATGACTTACCTGGCTAACATTTTATGTACCAAAAAATGTAATGATCAACAGAAAATAATCAACATATTGTGTCAGCAATTATGTTGTTTAACCTGATAAAAACAGACAAACACTAGTGTATGATGATAACAAGTAGTTACAAAACAGTTGTTAATGGTTGCCAGTATGTATGTTGACAGTGTGTGGGACTTTTTCAGTCAGGACAAACCATTTTCAAGCAAGTTAGCAATGCTCCGTAAGTATTTTGTTCTATAATTAACTGTTGCTTTGAATTTATAGAAAGGAAACCAACACCTCCTACATAATGATGACTCAGAGGGGCACTTTAAGTCACTTTCTCTTCCTTTGAGCAGATTTTGGAACATGAGTAGAGCTCGCTTTGTGAAAGAATGATCATTCATCATTTTACTATAATTGTGTTTAGCTGAAAGACAGAGACAGCCATATTCAACCCATCATTTGCCTCTTTTAAAGATCAGAATCAGCTTTATTGGCCAAGCATGTGTACACATACAAGGAATTTGACTCTAGGTTTTTGTTGCTTTATATAGAATTACAAGGACAACAAAAGTAAACAAACATGTAGCTTTTATGTACATACAAATATGTAAAAGAATATATATATATATATATATATATATATATATATATATATATATATATATAGTATAAACAACACAACAATGAACAACATACAATATCTATAAGTCAGACTGTTTCTGAAAATTGTAAACAACACAGTAGTGCAAAGTACAAATATGCTGGAATAAATATTGATGATTATTGTGACAGTTTGCTTTATATACATGACATAGTAGGTGGCTATGTACAATATATGCATGTGTATATGGTTTATGGAACAGGTTGTGTCCAGGGTGTGAAGGGGAAAGGGTTTTTACTTGCCGTTCATTGACTCTGGAGATGTGGCTTCAGTGATTCTTTCTGCACTCCTGATTGGCCGCTCTTTTAAATTGGCATTTTGGAACAAACTAATTCCTGTGCCCTGAGGACCAGAGGACATTTTGATCAGGTTCATTGTCAAGTATTAGCTTTGAGGTTGCAGTTATGTTGGATAAAGCGTGGTCATATTTTCTCTATTTATATGGTTTGTTTTATCAGGTCTTTGTTGTTCAGTTCATGAGCTATTGCCTGCAACCACTATCGACCATAAGCAGGTGACAAACAAAATATTTAGATTTTCTGTTTATCAAAATGCAAAAGGTACACACCAATCACTTATTATGACATTTGATTATTTCTGTCACTGGAACTTTGTTTAAGATGGCTTACCAGTGAAAAGTTTTGTTTTTATGACCCATTTTAAAGTTTGTGATGCATTTAAGCTAATTTCAATGTTATTCTTAAGACATAGCCTCTGGTTAAGTGTCTTGTGAATATGTTTCCAGTTATTACAGACACAAAAGAGATTTACCGAGATAAATTGAAGACGTGCGTCGCTGTTTCCACCCTCTGTTCTTTCCATAAGTGGTCTTTCTATTAAGTTGTGGGTTCATATCTTAAAATAGGTTTTGTTCCTATATCGTTGCTGCATGCATGCACACACGCACACACACACACACACACACACACACACACACACACACACACACACACACACACACACACACACACACACACACACACACACACACACACACACACACACACACACACTTCCTTATAGGGAATATATCCCAATATCTGAAGTCTAAATAAGAAGATGTTTCTTAACACACGTTATGTCTATTATGTGTATTCATGACATTTATGGAAATAACTGATCTGATATGCAGTATTTAGGTGAATTAATACATAGCGGTTAATAGGTCAATGTGGTAAAGTGTAAATGTTTATTAAGCCTCGACGTAGCAATATTTCAGCAGTAGTTTTCTTTAATTTAAAATATTTATAATATATTTCCATGTGACTATTTGAACTCACATTACAGTTTTTTCCAACTGCTTACACACGTTTTCAAAACTATGTCTCCTTTTTTCAAAACTCTACACACAATTCCCAAAACTGCACACACAAAATGCAAAATGCCTCACATCTCCTTCAAAATGAAACACTGCATTCAAAATACCATAAACACATCTCAAAATAAAGCATTTGCATCAAATGGCAAACACTTTTTTCATAATAGTAAATTTTTGGATATACCATGTACACACTGTTGTTCTAAATCTAAAGCTCTTTTGTCTTTCATAGGCTTATATCTACAATGTTCTAGAGAGAAAGTAGTCTGCTGAAAGTGGTTGAAAAGTGCACTGTAAAAAACAATGTAATGTTACAGTAAAACAGAAAATATGTATTGGGCAAAACATTACATCTGTAAGAGTAGCCCAGTGTTGTATACAGTAGCATGAAACAAGAAAAAAAAAGTATAAACATATGTAAACCAAAGGTATCATTTTTAGAATAAAGAATATGTGTGTGTGTGTGTGTGTGTGTGTGTGTTGTGAGGTGTTTGGCGCTTGTGTGTGGGCGGGGACAGAATTGTATGCACTTTGTGCACAACAAAGTCTGATTGATTTGTAATGCTGAAATAGTCATTAGATAGTTGCATGCAGTATGGACGCCACTGTAAAGCTACTCAAGATGGGCTTCTCTCCCTGATCTCATCAGAAATGGCTCTCCTTCTTACTCTTCTTCCCTCCTCCTCCTCCTCGTTTATCCCCTGTCTCTCCCTCCTCCTCCTCTTGCTCTCTGTCTATTGTTGGCATCCATTGTTCCAAACAGGTAATCTGACCTTTGGCCTCTGTATAGGCCTATACTAAAGCAATGATTGGTTAGTGTTCAGTTATGACATAATGTGTTTGCACATGTGAGGAGTGTGTGTGTGTGCCCTGGTAAATAAGTGTAGCATTTTGATTGGTTGTGTTTAGAAATGGATAGCAAGTCACTTCTTGTTAGATTTTTGTGTCTTAGGTATGAATTGTGTTTAATGTTTTGAAAAAAGTGTTTTATGCAATTGAAAACTGAGTAGAGGCTGAGAAATAGGCTTTTGATTTGTGGAGAGTTTTTTTTTTGTTTTTTTTTTTGTGAAAGGTTTAAAAATTCGTGATGTGAGAGAAAAATGGTATGACATGAAAAGATTTTGTGTGTAAGCAGTTGGAAAAAACTGTAACAACATGTTTAAGTCTTGTTACAATGTCCAGTGGTGGAAGAACTACTCAGATCCCTAATTAAGTAAAAGTACCGAAAACTAAATGTAAATATACTCCATCACAAGTAAAAATCCTGCATTTAAAATCATACTTAAGTAAAAGTACATAAGTATTTTATTTAATATAATATATAATATATACATTTACTCGTATGACACTGCATGCTTTACAGGATTTTTATAACAAGACAGAAACAAAAAACCCAGATCATTAATAGACACCAGAATTAAGGAAGTGATGCTTAGAAAGTGTAAAAGGTATGAATGTTTCAAAAATGAAAGTCTTGATGTAATGTTTATCTTATTTTGTCATTATATAATGAAATATAAAACTGCTTCATGCTAAAAGTGTATGTACTTTTCAAATATTCTTTTAGAGGAGATGACTGCACAAAACAGACCTGAACCTATGGTCTACATCCTGAGAGGGATGATATGGAACTAGAAGGTACAGGACAACCTTCACACAGAAGGGATGAATAGGTATGAGTTTCTGGAAATGTTGCAGATGGTAATTTTGTAATAAATACAACAATGTTACTACCAAAAATTTAGAGGGATTCAGTAATTTCCCCAGACTTTTATTCTTAGCATGGTGGGAAAACCCCTGAGCATTTCTGTTAGAACATCTGTAATGCTAAAGCTCACCCCTGAAATTACTTTTAGGTGAAAAAAAAAAAAAAAAAAAGAATAAATTAAATTCACAAAAACATCACATGAATATAGTTTCAAACTTGTCAAGTCTATTTTTTCTATTGTCAGAACAAGTAGGTACTGTAGTGAAGGACTTAAATCCTTCTCGTCACACATACTGGACACTACAACTTGCCAAAGATTATTTCCAAAATTTACAGTTTTTACTGTTATGATGAACCACAACCACAACAGAGCTTAAATAACAAGAAAGGAACTTCACCAGGTGTTTACTAACAGGACAAAGAGAGAAGGTACCTCATTCAGCAACACAAATTACAACAAGCTGTTTTACGTTTCCAGTCTTTGTGCTTAACTAGAGAACCGGCCTGTGACTGTAGCCTTACTGTATATAACAAACAATTTTAAGAGTGGTATCAATCTTCTCATATAGTGCTCTGTCAGAAAGCAAATTAGCGTATTTATCCATTTAAAATGTTGAAGTATTCCTTTAAAACAGCGCCTCTGAGTCAGGTAAAGCAAACTTCACCTTAAGTTCTTAACGTCAGTTAATGCTCTGCTTTTGTGGCATATACTCCAAAATATTCAATAAACAGCCAGTTAACCTCGAGCTGTCGACTACACCCAGTTGGCAATCCAGCCTTGACCAAGACCAGCACAGTCTGTTGACCAACTGATAAACAAATAGAAATCAGCCTTATAGAACAAAGACCCCTCTGTTAATACGTAATAGGCCTTATAGCCTTTAGGGAGTATACTACAGTACGTTGGCCTCATCCTGTGTCACTCAATGATCACTACTGTTCCTGCTCCTTCCACTTTTAATATTACCAATATGTATTAATAAATAATCAATTAATCTACAAAACATTAATGAAGGCTAGTTTAACTAATGTAACAACACATCTTGTGAATTCTACTAAGTCAATTTTACTAAGTCAAAAAAGAGATGACAGTTACTGCTACTAGGAGCATCACAATTGGATTTTGTTACTGCGTAATTTAGTTAAACTGTATTACCAAGATAACAGTTCATCATAATAGATAATTTTCAATTACAGATTACAGCTAGAGAAATATCTGTCAAATAAATTTAGTTTTAGATTTAGCAAAGACTAGCTATAGCTTTCTTACCAGCTAGCTTCCACAGATTTTCACAGAAATTACATTTCTATGGCATGACAATGTTTTTATATGGTAGAACAATTTCCTAAAACTCAGATTCCAGTCTTACCTCAGTTTTGACCAAATATGTAGTTAATTAGCTTTTGCTTTGCAAGGCAGCTTAGTCAATTGATTTTACTAAGGGCCCAAAACTCCACTGTTCACCCTTTTTAACCTACTAATGAACAAAAAACTGGGATTTTGGTTTTGTTGGGCTACGAAGCATTTAGATCATAACATTCTCATTTAGGCCTTATTATGTATCCCACGTAACTTCTAGGCAAGTCCCGCCCTACGAAGCAGTTGGTTGGGGTTAGGCATTGACCTCGAGTAGTTAAGGTTAGGATAGCCGATTGGTCAGGGGATAGGACCTGAACAAATCGGGTTACGTTACCTTGCGCTAAGCCAATAGTAGTGTGTGAATGCTATTGAAGGGCGGGCCTTGCCTCGAAGGGCGGGCCTTGCCTTGCGTGGGTTCCATCATAACGCATCATTTAGGGGTGGACTATTTCTTTAAATAACAACTACTCCCAGAAAGGTTAATTTAAACAAACACTGGCGACCTGATTTTTGTGCACCAACACATGAAACTTTTTTTTTTTTTGTTTGTTTCAAATCTTTGACTTTAGCTCACCAGAGTGACATCGACTCTGAGGTGGTGACAGCATTTCTGAAGAACTGTGCTTGTCATAACGTGTTGGAAAGTGTCAGACTACACCAAGAAAAGGTTTGTCATTTAGATAATTAAAGAAAAATGTTTCTTGAATCTAACAATTATATCTCACTTTACAGAGTTTTGCACCTAAAGATTAACATTGAGGTAGGCACGAATATTATGTGTTACTTCCATTGTCATTTACATTTTTTTTTTTCCACAACTTGCTGACTTGCAGTCCTCGCTGATTGAAATAACAGACTCTTGGTTCTGCACAATTTCTAACAGGATGATGCAGGAGCCATGGACGTCCTGGATGAAAATACAATTATTTTATGTTCTCACATGTAACAATGAAAGAAATATAAAAAAATACAAAAATTCCTTCAGGAAATTTTATTTTTTTCACCTTTTACAATAGACTGAGAATGACATTTTATCAGACATCAAATTGTGGTGCCAAAAATATAATGCTATGCTAAAAAGTGAAGGCAGCTACTGTATGATGTTGTTTAGATTGTTTCCCCATCTACCCATTCTTCTTGTCACTTTCGATCCAAAGAAACAGAGGTGATATAGCATGAGTTGAAAAAACACCTTTTGGGGGGAGGATCCACCCACAACCACCCAGCAAAAACCCGGGGGAATTCCCATGATGCCACTGAACTGAAATACCTGGTTACATAACTTGAATGAAGGCAGCACAACTGTACTGTTTTACACACTCAGATTTATTCAGTTATCTGTAGTTTGATCACAAATGGCAAGAAACATATTGGTTCATTTGACTCTGTGTTACCATTTAATATTACACAGCAACACAATGAACAGCCTGCCTGGCATGAATACAGATGTCATACTACACAGTTCATGAATGTTTTGTTATCAACACCCAGTTTTTGGTCAATTTTCTCTGGGAAAAATTCCTCTCCTGCACAGGAAGTGATTACGTTTCTAAAATAAGCAGCAGCTAATTACTACGAATAAACAGAAGGATGATAGCAGCAATATTTTTGTGTTTACGCTCTTGTTGTTATCACGGCAACCGATAATCACTTCTATCTTCACTCTTTGTACCTCACCTTTCCTCTATGCCAAATAAAACGCAGCGTGATTGTGAAATCAATGTTCTGCCAAGATATATATTTATGCATGTATTTATTAAACAAAGCACAGTCACTTGGTAACACACATTGGCTTGAGATGGCCAGAGTGGTGATAATGCTTAGGGATATGAAAACAAGTACAGTGTATTCCCCTTATTTTACTCTCTCAGGCTGATTTCCATTGCTATCTGCTTATTTAACTAACTCCAGTGTGTCTCATACATCTCATACTTAGTCACAACTCACTGTTTTGATTTGCAGTGCCACTGGACTGTGCAGCATCAACAGTGGTCAATGTGAGCAATATATTATTATCTATGACATCATTAGATTAATAATAGAGATGCATCAATGTTTAAGCAACATTTTGCTGTTGTAGCTAGTCGAGGTACAGCTAATTTTAAGTACTTTATAAACAGTTAGCTAGTCTAGTCCTGTGGCTCCAAATCTAGTTCTGCTACACAAATTTGAATTTTCTTTTTTGAAATATTGAAGTTAAAGGGCTTTTATTTGTCATTACTTCTACTTACAGGCATGTAAATAAAATAACACAATGTAGGTCCTCCAGGGCCATAGGGCAATAAACATAGAATAGAATAAACTTTATTTTCCAACATCTCTTTGGTCATGTCAAAATAAATAGCAGCAAGATAAGATAAGATAAGATAGACTTTATTAATCCCACACTGGGGAAAGTCCGTGCTACAGCAGCTCAAAATAATAACAAATGTATACACATCAGAATAACACAAATACACATTAAGTAGACATAGGACAAAAAAATATACAGAAAGTATAAGAAATAGAAGATTTTTTTGTTGTTGAAAAAATAGAAAGAAATAGCTATTTCTTTATCTTAAAAGCAGTAATAAAAAAAAATACTTAGCATGTAAAATATTAGCCTAAAGTGTATGTGTGCGTTCACATATGAAGTAGCATGACTACTTCGACTAGTTGGACTAGTTTGACTAGTCCAACTAGTCCGCTGAGTCTGGCGGTTCAGTATCTGGACAGTCTAAGGTGAAAAGCTGCACAGCGGTTCGAAATTATCTAACTGGAACTGAAAGTTTAGAGTGGAAATCTCTTTGGTGATACTGCTTATAACTCATAGACATCTGGAACATAACAGGGCCCCCAACTGGACACTGCTTTATTGTAAGGGATCAAAATTCAAAAAAGGCTGTGGTGGTTTGACTGTTTTAATCTTTAACATTGTATTGTATTTTATACTGTATGTTGATCATATGTTTTCAATTAAAAGGAACTAGTAACTCTAGCTTTTCAAAGTTCAGTTAACTAATCACATCTACTCTTTCATAAACATAAACAAAACAGAATCCAGAATCTATCAATACTCTAATATTTTTCGTTTTAGAAGTTTAACTGCCGGACACAAGATGTCTCCTACTCACTGAAAAGTCCATTCTCAGTATATGTGCACTGGAGGTTTAACATTTTCACATCTCATACAATTGTGTAAGTTGCTTACTGGACTTTGATTGGTTTCCAGGGAAGTTGCAATGTCACAAAATAATCCTGTATGTACATGTCTTAATAAGTCTGATTAAAGGTGAGCACAGAGAAACCTTCCACCTTCCGGAGAGGCATATAAAAACAGGCTTCTAGTGTCAAAATCTGCACATTCAGTGGGGAGAACAAGTATTTGATACACTGCCGATTTTGCAGGTTTTCCTACTTACAAAGCATGTAGAGGTCTGTAATTTTTTTTATCATAGGTACACTTCAACTGTGAGAGACGGAATCTAAAACAAAAATCCAGACAATCACATTGTATGATTTTTAAATAATTAATTTGCATTTTATTGTAGACCTGCACAAGGCTGGGATGGGCTACAGGACAATAGGCAAGGAGCTTGGTGAGAAGGCAACAACTGTTGGCGCAATTATTAGAAAATGGACGAAGTTCAAGATGTTGGTCAATCTCTCTTGGTCTGGGGCACCATGCAAGATCTCACCTCGTGGGGCATCAATGATCATGAGGAAGGTGAGGGATCAGCCCAGAACTACACGGCAGGACCTGGTCAATGACCTGAAGAGAGCTGGGACCACAGTCTCAAAGAAAACCATTATTAACACACTACACCGTCATGGATTAAAATCCTTCAGCGCACACAAGGTCCCCCTGCTCAAGTCAGTGCATGTCCAGGCCCGTCAGAAGTTTGTTAATGACCATCTGGATGATCCAGAGGAGGAATGGGAGAAGGTCATGTGGTCTGATGAGACAAAAATAGAGCTTTTTGTTCTAAACTCCACTTGCCGTGTTTGGAGGAAGAAGAAGGATGAGTACAACCCCAAGAACACCATCCCAACCGTGAAGCATGGAGGTGGAAACATCATTCTTTGGGGATGCTTTTCTGCAAAGGGGACAGGACGACTGCACTGTATTGAGGGGAGGATGGATGGGGCTATGTATCGCGAGATCTTGGCCAACAACCAGTGATGCCAGTAAAGTGGGGGAAAAAAAGGTCAGATTAGAGTGGTCAGATTACTATAATCTGACCACTTTTTTCAGTAATGAGTAATCTAACGCGTTATATTTCCAAACCAGTAATCAGATTAAAGTTACTTATCCAAGTCACTGTGCGTTACTATTTTTGTCATTTTCCTTAGTACAAATATATATTTTTGCTTTCTTCTTGCGTCTCGGGGAGTGAAGTCACCTCATATTTTCAGCATGTGGACAGTTCACGTGTACCACGCGGCGACACAAACGTAAACAACAATGGAGGGAGGAGAGAGATGCGCGTTTTATAGCTGGAAATACAGTCCCTATTTTGAATTTGTGTCAGCTAAAGATGGCAATATTAAGGTTCGTTGTAGGCTACACTCTGTGCTGGTGGCGACAAAGTGCTATCTAGCTACAAAAACACTACGTCAAATTTGAAGAAACATTTGGAGTCGCAGCACTGCAGTCAAACTTACAGAGCAAGTCCCACCAGGTGGTGCAAAGCAGAGAGAAGGTCTCCCACCACCCAAACAACAAAAGCTGGACTTCGGTGCAAAACCAGTAAGTGGGGGAGAGTTGAAGAAGTTGGTCGGGCAGTAGGCCTATGTTGTAGCGGAAATGCTGCCCTTAAACACGGCTGACTCGCTCTCTTTCGTGCCATAATAAACCTGATCCCTACTACTGGCAACGCCGAGCTGCCTCACAGTAAACCGGTTGTCATTTTTATGTTGAGGCAGTGGGGGTGTTGTTGGCAGTTGTTGAATGTAACTAATAAAGTAACTTGTAATCTAACTTTGTTACTTTTAAAATCAAGTAATCTGTAAAGTAACTTCGTTACTTTTAAAATCAAGTAATCTGTAAAGTAACTAAATTACTTTTTCAACTGTGGCAACACTGCCAACAACCTCCTTCCCTCAGTAATAGCATTGAAGATGGGTCGTGACTGGGTCTTCCAGCAAGACAACGACCCGAAACACACAGCCAGGGCAACTAAGGAGTGGCTCCGTAAGAAGCATCTCAAGGTCCTAGAGTGGCCTAGCCAGTCTCCAGACCCGAACCCAATAGAAAATCTTTGGAGGGAGCTGAAAGTCCGTATTGCCCAGCGACAGCCCCGAAACCTGAAGGATCTGGAGAAGGTCTGTATGGAGGAGTGGGCCAAAATCCCTGCTGCAGTGTGTGCAAACCTGGTCAAGAACTACAGGAAACGTATGATCTCTGTAATTGCAAACAAAGGTTTCTGTACCAAATATGAAGTTCTGCTTTTCTGATGTGTCAAAGACTTATGTCATGCAATAAAATGCAAATGAATTACTTAATCATACAATGTGATTTTCTGGATTTTTGTTTTGGATTCCGTCACTCACAGTTGAATCGTACCTATGATAAAAATTACAGACTTCTACATGCTTTGTAAGTGGGAAAACCTGCAAAATCGTCAGTGTATCAAATACTTGTTCTCCCCACTGTACATCATTCCGCAAACTGAAGGTCAAACCTACAGCACAATATACAAAGTTTTCAGCAGAGGAATTCCAAATCCCAAACATAAATCTATTAATTGGTGGCAACTTGAGTAAAAGGATTGCCAGAGTAAATTATTAATTAATACTGTCCAAACTGAGAGCCTTTGGTTTTTCCACCACAGTATTATGGCATGTGAACATATATCATAAAAACGATGTGATAATAAACAAATCAGCAAAACTTGAAAATCTAACCATTTTTAATCTTCACAACTTTGCTGCAGCCTCCACACACATCTTCTTGTCATTGTCTTCTTTAGGATTTAGCAATATTTGAATCAAATCTGATGACAGTTGTGGGGTTGTTTACTTATGTTGTTGATCAAATGTGATCAATACACACACACACACACACACACACACACACACACACACACACACACACACACACACACACACACACACACACACACACACACACACACACACACACACAGTCCATGAAGCTGATTAGAGTTATGGAAACTCTTAATGAAGCTTACCTTAAGATGTTTTTATCAAAGTTGAATTTGTAATTGTTGCAATTTTTATCTAATTATTTAATGTTTGTAAGAGAAATACTTACTAGATTGCAGTTTACTGTTCATGTTATTGTTCTTATAGTAAAGCACATACTTGTACCAGCAATGCCTCGATGTATGGGACCACACAATCAGATCGGTGTGGTCTGTGGGACTAAACCGAGTGACATAATGTGTGTGTTGGGCAGAGTTGAACTTTGACATGATGGCTAATGACCTTAAACTAAAAAACAACCTTCTGTATGTTGAGTCTCAGGCAGTGTTGGAATGCAACTAAGTACATTTACTGAAGTACTGTACTTAAGTACAAACTTGAGGTACTTGTACTTTACTTGAGTCTTTTCTTTTCATGTCACTTTGTACTTCTACTCCACCAAATTTCAGAGATAAATATTGTACTTTTTACTCCACTACATTCATCTGACAGCTTTAGTTACTACTTACTTTACAAAGATTTTTGCATACAAAATACATGTAGTTTATAAAATACAATGTTTTATTATAAATTAAACTACTCAATAATATAATGGCCTACAACTCCAGCTGAAAGGATCAGACCATTAAACACTTTGTTTACTGACAGAACTGTTTGGATCGTTTCCAGTTTATAAAATTGTGAGGATTTTTCTGCAGTACTTTTACTTTTAATACTTTAAGTACATTTTCCTCATGATACTTACATACTTTTACTCAAGTAACATTTTCAATGCAGGACTTTTTTGTAACAGAGTATTTTCACAGAGTGGTATTAGTACTTTTAATTAAGTAAAGGATCTGAATTCTACTTCCACCACTGGTCTCGGGGTAAGCAGTTCTCTATTTCTAACCATATTGACCTTACTCTATGTATTTATTTTGTGTCAAATGTTAATAAAGTCAGAGCTTAGTTTGACCTCCATTCATATTAATTTTGCCTATCGCACCTGACCAAGGTGGGAAATTATGTTGACACGGGTGAAAAAAGGAATCGTACCCGTGTTTTCATCAAACACCTTACTATTACAGGTAAGATGTACAGGATACAACACTAAACCGTTTTTTCCCTTTGTTGTTTTGAGTGGGGACAGCACCCAGCAGCCCACATCCAGCCTACATGTCTATCATTTCACTTGTGTAGGTGTGCATGTGTGTTTGTTTGTGTGTGCATGCTTGACAGAGGTAAGGTAGGAGAAAGTCTGTGACATTCACATAATCCCAGCAAACATACACTGGTTAGTTGGGGATGTCCCATGGAGCATGAAACCAAAAAGGGTAAAGTGAAATGGAAATTGACCCTCTAGTGTTTTCAAACCCCAACTGCAACTTTCACTACTGTTTTCACACAAAGACTTCCCATCCAGATGTCTACATCTACATTTAAAATACTGTAACTTTGTTCCTCATACCACCAACCCATTCCACACTGGGGTCAAAACAGCATTTCAGCAATAAAATCTTATCTTAATCTAACACTGGTTACTCTGAACTGTTAACTTGCTAGTGTGAATAAAACTGCTTTCAGGATGTGGGTAAAAGTAGAAGCAGGTTTGCTTGGTTTATGTTCGAAGCCCGGTGTTCCATGCTGGCTATGTCTACAAAGTCAAAAATACATTTTTGTATATTGACAGAATGAGGAGCATCTTTTTGGGCCCTCATGTGAGGAGGGCCCAAAAAGATGCTAGAATGAATAGCTGTGGATGCGGGAAGGGGCCCATAGAAAATGCCTTTCTACAGGGCCCAGAATTTTGTGCTACGCCCCTGTTTCCATCTACAAACTTTTAGTCATGTGGCAGCTGTTAAGCCAGCTAGAAAGATGTACTGTATCTGCCTAACACAGAGTTTCAAGTTGGAGCTGTCATTAAGTGACAGGACTTCTGGCAAGTAAGGAAATGTTTTGGACAGTAGGTTTGATACAATTTCTGAAACTCTCTGTAACCCTCAAGCACTTCCACCATAGTAAAAAATGTGCCCAACACATTTTGAGTGCATAGGGCATGATGGTAAAGCTTTCTTTTTATGCAATGTGTGGGGAGTGAAGTATATTCTTTGTTTGAAATTGCTGGTTGGGGTTCCTAGAAGATAGTTGCATGTTGTGCCAGATTAGTCTCCAATTTGGGTTGGAGGTATTTGAGGAGTGGCCCGCCTTCACAACTCTGTCAAAGGCTTATGCAAGATGGATATTGTGAATGGAAATGGATGGAAATATTGTGGAGACCAGTCCGCTGGGGCTCGTTAGAGCAGTATAAACAAATATGTGAAGAGAGGTATGTTTCAAGGCACACCATAAGTGTGCATCGCTGTGCAGATTTGGAGATAAAAAAAATGATGTGCTGGGTAAAAAGGTTAAATAATGCTTTTTCACGGATGTTGTCTTGTAAGATTGGATTTTGGTGGAAACAAAAGCTACGTTGCCACTGTCAATTTCATTGTTACGTTCAGTATCAACATGCTTAAGATGTTTCCTAATCATGTCAATAGAAAACTTAATCCAGTAGACATTACATTTCCTTCAAAACATACCTGCTGCTGCAAATTATTGGGTATAAACGGAATAGCTAGGAGACAGAGCTGCGTTAAAATATCCCTTCCTAATAAGCTTTCAATGTAAGTGTCCTCCTGTAAAAAAAGAGATACATTTAAAATCTATGAAAAAATTATGACACTTCAGCAGTCTGAGTTAGTCAAATCAGTCTTTTAGCTTGAAATTCCCTTTTGGGGTTAGTATCACTCCACTGCAGCTCAACAAGCAAACACTGTCTGGGGAACAATGGATTTTATACAAAAAATATGCATCTTTGGATGATGCTGGAACCTCATATAAACTAAATCACCAAATGGCCCAAAATTAGAGGTAACATTTTACACTTGGCACTGTTCTGGATTATCTTACTCACACTGTCGTTTAAAATGCCAGTGAGTTGCATATTTTATACCAAATAAAGATTAAATAAAATGAATGAAACCTCCAAGTTAGATTAAATGTGTGCAGTTCGTCCCATAATTAGTTTGTCAAGAAATTAAACTTAAATGTGATTTTTTTCAACATTCAAATTTGGAGTTCAAGCACTTCATAAGGCTAAACATTACTATTTTAAAGCTTTCTTAACCATTTATACTTCAAATCTACAGTCTTACAGTCAGAAAATGTGTGGCAAATCTTACTCATGCAAAAAATGCCATTGATGTGCACTTTTTATATCAAGTAAGATCAAATCTCCAAGTAGCATTAGATTAACTTTGCGCAATTTGTCCCATAATTAATTTGTCAAATCTAAATGTGGGTATATTCCAGCTCTTGAAGCTGAAATTTACTGTTTTCTTAACTCTTCTAACTTCAAGTGTACTATATACTGTATGTAAACATGTGTTTAGCTGATATTGTTATTGAGTCTTTCATTTAGAAAATAGACAGAGAAAGACAGAATGAGGCAGCAGCGTGTCATAAGGGATGCAGCATTAGAGTGCATTTCCTCATCACACATCAGCTTAATTCACATCAAATGCATGGTATGAAGAAAAAGTCCCTGTCATAGTTGTTTAGGTGTGAAACTCTGACAGTGACCTATAAACGTGGGAAATCACAAACCACCTACAACAAACATTGCATGTCAGTGAGGGTGTCAGCGGGGGGGGGGGCGCACCACATACTTTTCCATGTGTGTGTGTCACTAAAACACTTCATGTGTTATTCAACATATTTAAACTTAATAATAATAATTTATTTCAAAACATTTTCACTCTTATTCTCATTTTAGGGGAATTCAAGGCACCTATTTGTTTCCACATCAAAGTTATAAAATATGAAACTGACATTTGGTTTCATTAATCCAATATGTGGTACTTCTTAGTTTCACCCCTGCATGCAATATACTTTGCCATCCACAAGTGGAGCTACCTACACCACAGCCTCCTTCCTCTTCTTGGTCCAACCACATCTCTCTCTCTATCTCTCTTTCTATCTCTCTCTCTCTCTCTCTCTCTACAGAGGAGGAAAAACTCCATCTCTTCATTTTCAATGTAAAAGGGAAAACCCTGTGAACCTGACATGTCTCTCAGAGAGGAGAAGCAGAAGTATCTGGACACTGAGAGTGCAGCACACACTGGGTGAGTCAAGATTTAGTGAGTATATTTAGTTCCTCTCTTAAATGTGTGTTCAAATATTGTTTTACATTTCTGTGAAATCTCTGACAATACTAGGCTTTATTATGTGTTCATTCAGCAGCCTGTAGGTAATGTCATAACCGCTATAAAAGATGCTGAAATTCCTAAATTATGCAAGTTATGTGTGTACAGGGGAAACTATGTTCAAGGAGGTGATTTTTTTTATTTTATTTCCTTTTAGTACAGTATTTCCACAATATTTTCCTTAGGATCATAATAAAAAGTTGAAATAATTACATGGTTTTGGTACAATTTGAAATTTTAAGCTCTCAAAGGCGTACATCTTTGGACAGAAGGGGCTTTTAATAAGACTTCAGATTGGGTTTGGATTTATTTACTGAGTAAGCCAATAGCGCTTAACCTTTATGGGACACTCATACAAATGAGGATGTGACATAGAATCACATACTTGATGAAAAAATGGGCAAAAAAGTCATTTTACCATATTTGTCACCTAACACATAGATGCATTGAGTGACTAACTTTCAACTATTCCTTTCATTGTCTAACTCTGTCATGATGTTTCACATAAAATATGTTACGCCCACTTGTTATCATACATTATATACAGTGGAATGTAAAGCAGAGCAACGTGCTTGGGCACTATGCAAAGTATGCCACTGGAAATTACCCATAAACCATTGTAACATCCTTGTTTATTTTGTATTTTGTATTTGTTATTTATTTGAATAGGGACAGATACAAAAAACATAGATTATTACATAAAGAACAATCCGATGCCTGTATCACAGTGTTTATAGCCATGACTAATTCGCAAAACCTGTCCCTAGATAGTTTAAAAGTTTTGAGTTTGATTGGCAGCCGCTTAACAAATAATTCTGGGTCGGTATTTCAGCAGTCTCTGATGAGTTTCAGTCTCTGTCATTACAAATAAACAACCAAACCAATAACTTTACACAGACATGTTGCTCTGTGTAGGACCAATAAAACAAACACTAAATCCTGTGAGCTGAGGGTATGTACCCATAATGCAATGTGTGTAATACAGTCTGATCTGATACATGTGGCCTTGTTGCTGTGTGTAATCTAGTTTAGGTATACTTGTCAAGTCAAACTCTTAATGTAAAAAGCTGATTTTAGACTTAGTGGTTAGGGCAGTACGTTTTGTTTACAACCTCAGTCGTATTTTATGAGTTTAGACCATTATTCCCCTCAGTCGTGTTAACATATTATTTACCAAATTGAGATAAAATTTAGATAAATTTAGCAAATTGAGATAAAATGCTAAAAGCGAAGGGAACCAGAAGCAATGAGACCTCTTTTTATCTGTTTCGTTAGCAAAATATACTTACAGTATCAAAATAAAAAGTACTCTTCCAGAGTAAAATGGCCTTTGTTAATTATTTAGTATCATATATTACATATATTATTATTATTATTATTATTATTTGATATGTCTCCAATCTTTGCCTTTTTTATAAAACGTTGTGTACATGATGATTAAACACTGAGCTGTGCTTCCTCTTTTTATTCTTTATTTTTTTTTTATCTGAACAATGAGCGGCTGAGAGGCTTATTACCCATTCAAGTTCTCCAAGCTTGATTGTACATCTGTAAAGCATCATGGATATGTTTTCTCTGGATTTAATTTTAGACTTTTTGCTGACATAAAAGACAGCTTTTTCCACTTTCTGCTTTTTTCCGTTTCTCCCTGAAGCATTTCTATTTTTCGGCCACTTTATCTTGTCTCTTTGTCCCGGCTCTTTTCAGCAAGCATTTTACAAGCTCCTCTAAAGCTCTTCCTATTGGTGTTTATTGAATGCAGTAATATATATATATATATATATATATATATATATATATATATATATATATATAATATAATTGCTGTATCATGAACCCACAAATTACAGCTCGTCCTTCCACTTGCTGTCCTGATGCCTGTGGCATTGACCGGAGGACTCTGAGGTCTGTGTGAGCAGCCTTAAAAGCCATCGCCCCCAGCAGATGGCCATTATTAGTGACAATGAAGACTAGCCTACAGGGCCAAATAGAATAACAGGGAGCCCATTTCCTTCTTGGCTGTGCATGAACCACCTATACTGCTAACAATCTCCCCTCTGCTCTCTTTATCTTTTCCTCAAAATGTATTGTTTTTTCCATGGCTGTAAACAATTTTTTTCTTTCCAACCAGAACTCTAAATTGGTGTGTGTGTGTGTGTGTGTGTGTGTGTGTGTGTGTGTGTGTGTGTGTGTGTGTGTGTGTGTGTGTGTGTGTGTGTGTGTGTGTGTGAGACAGAATGGAGGGTCAGTCAAGGTCCTCTAATAAGTACCTGCTGCTGCAGGTGTGGTGTGGCATCCTCACTGGGGCCATGGTGGTTATGGCTGCACTTGTCATTTCAATCAAACCAAACTCAACTGAGGTCAGTACATCTGTCACAGGAGAAAAGATACAGTCGGAACAGTTTTGGACTACTATGTTACGCTGCACATTTTTTTTCTCATGGAACTGTGACACGAATGGACGTGGAATTGTGAAGTCATGTCTCACGTGTGCTTGTAAAATTCTACTTGTGTAATTCTTATGATGTCACATAAAAAAACTTCAAGTTCAAGGTTTAAAGTAATGTGTGAATGATATTAAAACATGCAAAGAAAGTAGCTTTTGAATGTGTTTTATGCTATCACAAAGCACTTTCTGTCTAATCTCTGTCTTAATTTCAACATTTGTTTTTAAAAGTTCAGTTTGTTGTTGTGAGTGAAGTCAAGTCTCCCAGTAGGTGCCTCTAGGTGGCAGCGACATCACGACGGACAGGATCTAGCATCTGGATCAGAGCTATGTTTGATATAGGGATATTCTGTAGGTGTCTCAGTGTAGCATTTGTCCACAAGGGGTTGATACAGTAAATTATACAATAATATGATTCAATACAAACATCACCACAAACTACAATCACTAGTATCTTGGAATTTTAAAACCTCTTTTGACACAAAGTTGTATTTACTGCAAAGGAAGGAAAGTGAACTTTTTACCAGTTTACCATACCAATTTACCATATAAATTAAAGGAGATCCTTTATTGGTTGACGATATTCTCCTTCCTTATAAAACCCTCCCAAAACCCGATGAATCATCTAATAAATGCTAATTTCCGACCAAGTTTATGGAAAAGTCGATATTTTGGAGACACGCTTTTCACTGGACAGAAAATGTAATCTGTAGGTCTCTATTGCCAGTGCAATGACAAAGTTGCACGGATGATGACGATGATCATGATGATAATGCAGAAGATGATGGTTGTTTTGTATCTTTTCTAGGAAGAAGTCTCTACACTGAAGCCAGAAACTGTCAGTCCAACAGGTCTAACAGGTAATCATTGATTTAATGTCAAGTTTCACTGTTCACTTCAAATGATGCCTTTCAAAGTATCATCATATTTTAACAGTATACATATCAAATTAAGAAAGTATGAGTATTTTAATAAAAACATAACAACATGCCACATTTACATGAATTAAGATGGATTTGAATAAAAAATTTTCTTTTGCAGTCAACACTATTGCAGCTCCCTTAAAGGGAAAAGGTAAGTTAGATATTTGTTTTTACTACCCACATCTTAAACCTTTATAAGAAATTACAAAAAACTGAAAAAATATACTCCCATTAATATTTTAAAATAAAATGTACTGTGAACTTTTCCACAGTTATTGAATCATTAAATAACCTCTAAATGATGTTGTTTTTCAGGATGCTTTTCCTCATACATTGAGCTAAAAAAGTGTAAGTACACTTCCTCTCCTGGTTAATATTCAGATTAATTCTCATCGCTTCTTCTTGTGTGGTTCATTGATGTGTTTTTGATAGCTGTAGATTGCACTAATAATTCACTTCTGTCTGTGGTTATATTGTTATGAGCTTGAGGGCATTTTTAAATTCTCAGTCCTTCATCTTGCATTTATAAGTTACGTTGTTTGTGTTGATGTTTCTACGAAAAAACTGCTCAAGTATAAACAATGAGATGTCAAGTTGAGTTGAGTTCCTATTGACGGCAGAATTTTTATTTTTTTTTACTTTGTAAAGCATCAATAATCAGTGTTGGGTTTCTTGTCAGTGCCTAAAACTTCAAAGAGCGAGTGCTTCTTTCTTTTCACACTGACTTTCAATGGTCACACAGAGAAAACTACATTATAAAAAGAGACCGAGATGCCACTTTCTTGCCCAGAGAAGTCTCAACTGACCAAAATGCAAGATGTGTTTTGAATACAAGGCCTGACTCTCACTTTTTTACTGATCGCTCTTGCTGTCATTGTGCATTGTGCTGCATAAAAAAACTACTTGACGCCTACTGCGGGCTGCAAAAAGTTCAAAGTCATTATGAGAAACTTAGGAAGTCTTTAAGTGAAGCAGATGATGTCACAGCAGATTGAGGGGAAGCAGCTGCTTCAGTGACCTAACTCCTAACTTTCATTATTAACTGATATTTTTAAAAGAGAAATTCAGATTGACAAAAGAAACAGATCTCAATGGGTCTATCAGGGTCCCGTTAAGTTTTTTTCATTATGGTTAAAACCCTGAATCAGCTTCTGGCTTTGAGCGATGGGGTCCTACATGAACACACATTTCTCTACCAAAGTTACAAGAGTTTTTCTATTTCTGTTTTTGTCCTTGTTTATCTCACTGGTTTGAAGTGGGTGGGGCTCAGTTGGAAAAAGGTTATGTCACATATTTTAGCTATTGCTTGTAAATATAAAAAGTTGTACTACTAGCTTATCTACTTATCTACTTTTACACTTGAACAGTATACAGTGTATTTGCCAACTACTATATCCAAGAGATAAACATATACTACATTCACACACAATTCGTCTGCATGCACACCCACAGTCTGAAATAATCCAGCCTTGTCATGTTTCCAGTCTTATGCATTGTGTTCCTCCCACCACACTGCATTTTTCCTCTGTGAAGTGGGTTCCTAAAACCTCCACAAACTCGATGCAGAGCTGTAATGTGGGCTGCACCGACTTTAGGTATAATTACAGCCCACATCAAAAGACATCATCACACAGTTTGTCAGGGGATGCTTAGTCTGCCAAATTGAAGGAAATTAGCCATTAATTGGACGATCAACTTTGTTTACCTGATGTCTTATTTCAAGTTGAGGTGAACATTTAAATGTCAGTGTTTCAAAGGGTACATTGGTGGATTATATTAACTACTGTATATATAACTCTCATTGTCATGTTACCGCCTAAAGTTTAATTGGTGATGTGAAAATGTTTTTATAGTGGAGTAACTGAAGTAAAGTTTACAAAATACTGTATCTTACAGCTTTTGGCAGTCACTATTGGCAAGAGTCAACCCCGAAATGTCACTCTCCCTGCTCCCTCGTCCTGCTTAACAACACCATCCACTGCAATGACAACGGCATCTACTTCATCTACGCCCAGGTCACCTTCAACAAGCCTAAGAAAAGTCAAACCAAATCTGTGATTTTGAAAAGAAATGCCTCCCCTGGCAAACAAGAGAAGACACTGGTTGAGGGGACCTTCCCAAACACAACAGTGGGCACCGTGTGGGTGGCCAAGACTGTCAGGCTTACAGAGGGAGACAGTGTCAGCTTAAATATCACAGATGATTTTCAAGCAGACGGCGCGTCGACATTCTGGGGTGCCAATCGGCTTCATTAGACACTGCAGGTCTCCAGGAATTTGTTACCATAAAAGAGAGAACAATTTTGGGTTGGACTGCTATGATATTAGTAGGCCTATACTAATATGTTCAAACAAGTGCGGTTCATCACCTGTAATTACTTCCAATACTTTGTGCCTGATATTTAACTCATCAAATTTAATGCCAAACAATACTCAAAATCACAGGGATTCAGTGACATTTAACAATTACTGAATCTTATTTTTTTGGGGATAGTAAATCATGGAACACTAAACTGCTGAAAGCTCCATCTGACCAAAACCTTTTAATAAAAGATCACATCTTCACATCCTATTGACCGTTGGACAAACATAACTTTGCAAAACAACATACTGCATCAGTCCAACCTTAGAAAAGTCTCTACATTTAAGTACGCCAGCTGGTTCTGACTCTTGAAATTGTGTGGCGTTTGGTGGTCTTGTAAAATTTTAAATGAACTGCATTTTAAATTGAATGTACTGTTGAACTGTAACTGTCTGGGGCATGAATGTGTTTGTTTTCACTGCTATGTTCTTGTGTAATTTATGATATTGAATATTATATCGCTGTGGTTTGATTTCAGGGAGGGAAAAGAAATGAAAGAGTAATAAAAACTATTCCAGTATTTGAAAGCTGGGTCAATTTCTTGCCTTTTATGTGTAAAGTCAGCTGCCAGCTGACCACACGGTGGTGCCAGCTTCCTCTGAATAAGAGGTGACATGAAATACTGTCTGTAATGTGTATCAAATCTGTCACAAACTTACCTTTATTTCCACAAAACACATTTACAGCCTGATAACACTTTCTAGTTATCGATTAATTTAAAACTTAACACAAATCACAAAGACATACCCCAAATGCCCGAGAAACCTCGAAAGCATTGTTAAAAAACCCTGCTGAAATTGTAGTGTTACTCATCGTATTGCCCTGAGGCTAACACTGTGTACACTGTACAACTTTATAAAGGCTTTGCATTGAGCGAGCAGGAGCAACGGGTGCAGAACAGGAAGCCATATATTTGGTGCAAAATTAGTCATACCACTTCCCCTTTACAACACATCCACAGACATTGTTGAACTCGAAACGCCCTCTGATCAGACTCCTTCGAGGCAGCTTGGTCCCTCTCATGTAATGAATGTCTAGTCATACATAAATATGTATTTTTCTCTCTGACCATGACACTGCGGTCCTTGAATTATACACTAATTAAGATGTTGATGTGTCCCTATGGTATATGTCCCTGCAACAAATGAACCACAACCATTGTCTGTTTATTAGTGGATTTAAATTTCTTGATGCAATTCATTTGCTGACCTGAACAATAATCAATCCAGAAGCTTTTAAAACAACTCATAAACAGAACCCATTTAAGTGCTATTGTTGATTATTTTAATGTAAATGGGCTGTATTTATATAGTGCTTTTCTAATCTTAACGACTACACAAAGCGCTTTTACTGACTACAGGCACCATTCACTCACATTCATATACTATTTCCGAGGCTGCCATACAAGGTGCCACCTTCTCATCAGATAAACATTCACACACAGATAGCGCAGCATCAGGAGCAATTTGGGGTTCAGTGTCTTGCCCAAAGACACTTCAACATGAGACTGCAGGGCCAGGGATTGAACCACCAAACTTCAAATTGAGAAGTGACACCTGAGCCACAGCTATGCCAGTAAATTGATCAAATGTTGTATTTACAGTATGTACTTATTTGCACTATGTGCACTGTCCGCCATTTTATCTGTGTGTCCAAATAAGGAGTGTGCAAATTGACCTGATATATACATATACAGCCCTCACAAATTCCACAATGGAACAAAAAAATGTACTGCTCAGAATATAGTAAACTGTTGAGTGTGTATTATATATAAACGTGTGAACAAGGGAGTGATTTCGGACACAGCTATGCTGATTTATAGCAGGTATTATGTTTACTATGTTCACCATCTTAGTTTAGCATGTTAACATGCTAACATTTGCTGATTAGCACTAAACTCAAAGTGCAATCTGGGGCTGATGGAAATGTCAGGTAAGCTAAGTGGTCATAATCCATAGTTGGACATTTCAAATTTTGATTTATGGGATCACCAAAGTTATTACAATTCATCCTGAGGGGGACGTGAACGGCTGGACCAAAAGTAACAGCAATTCCTCTAAAGTTGTCAAGACATTTAACTGAAAACCACAAATCAACTTCATGGAGGCGCTACATGAGGATTCAGGGGATCAACAAAGTCAGTAGGATTCATCCGCTGTGAACGATAAATGGTACGTACAGTTTCATGGCAATCTATCTTGTAGTTGTCGAGATACTTTACCAGCCGAAAACTAATTAATAGTATGCCGTTGCAGAGCTCCAGGCTCGGGCCCCTTCGCTGGGACCCATCTCCAACGCCAGGACCCATGGTGGAAAATCACCACTAGGGGTCTCTGAATTAAAGTATTAGACGCAGGACTTTGATGACATTGTGAAGTAGCGTGGGATCATCATCATCATCATCATCATCATCATCATCGTATTCTGATCATATCGTCTCTGGCATACACAATTTCAGATGTCACTTCCTTCTCCAAGCTCGGGACCGAGAGGGTTCGATGGAGGAGATGGGCCCAAAAATTTAAATAAATTCTCACAAAGACGGAAGTTCATGAAGACCGGATGTACCCAAGAACACACACTTGCGTGCAGCACAGGAGCTGGCTTAATATCTCAGAAGTTGATGTGCTTGAATTACTGTGTGGTTTAACTACTTTGTTGCCAATACTTAATAAATAGGACTGATTTCACTTTATATGACCTGGCTAACATTCCTTTTGCGTGAGGCCCACACTATCACCCTATCAGTGTTTACACAACCTGTGGACATGTGGGCCACTTTGATCACATCAAGATTTAGAGAAAGTAGGGAGCATGACATCACCTTCAACAGATATCTCCTAGGCTCCTGACTTCCTCACACATTCTCCACAATACTTGTTCTTTTGTTAACTTGTGCCTTTGTAGCTCTGTGGTCATTGTTTGTCAGGCTTGTCATTTGTGTGGGTTTTAAGCCGAGGCTCTGTTGACATTTTGGGTTTCACAGAGGAACAGACATGTTCTTGTTCACATGTGTCTGGTTTAGTCAAAGAAACACAAAATAAAAAATAAATGTGGTGACAAGATAAGGAAACAAGTTAAAGCACTTCTACGTCCACAGTTTCCTTTGCAAGTTAGTGTTAATTAAGTGTTATTAAATATTTTCTATTAAGCTTAAGCAGGGGTAGAAAACATACTGAGATCTGTTACTTTAGTAAAAGTAGCAATATTTCAAAAATACTCCATTACAATTCATTTTATATCCAGAATTTTACTTAAGATTTGAGATTTATTTATTTAAAATAGGGACAGTGTTTACTAGGTAAATATCATAGACTGTATATTATTAATAATTAATTAAAATTAATAATATACAGTCTATGGTAAATATGCAAAATTATAGCCAGGGGATAATTTACATCTTCAGAACAGAAATATTATTTAAAAAAAATGTAGCCTACAAGTGTATTTGTGTAGTGTGTAATTATGTTTTTATAATTACACACACATTAACGTGTAAGTAGCATTTTATTATTGCAGCTAATATAATTTGTTTACTTAATATGACTGCAATACTAGAAAATAAAGAGGGGGGCATTTGTCATCACTTCCTTTGTCTTGTCAGTGAAGATGTCATCTGACTTCACGTCACAATGAAGGCTACTTCCTAAATTCCAGTATGTGGTTTTCTGTACATATCTTTTTGCTTTTTTAAAATTGTATCTTTAGTCACATGTGAGTGCTCATGTTGAACCAACTGTTTATCATGTGATGGTGTCTAAGAATAAATACCAATAGCTCGGCTAGTGGGAAAAAGGTGTTTTAAAAAAATTTAAAAAACGTTTTTTTTATTTTAGAATCAAGCTGTAGTTTTTAAGTTTCCAGCCTGATAAAGCAGGAGGGAATGTGGATAAAGTTCATTTCAGCTACTGCATAATTTACAAAAGCAACAAACGTTGCTGTTACTTTGCAGCAACAAAGTTCAAACGTTCTGGCCACAAAGATCAACAAGGCAACATGTGTAGGAGAAATAGACTTATTAGAAATCTATGAAATGCAGGAATCCATACCAAAAAGATTAGAGAAGCGACCTAGGACTGGAATGTGACATTTGAATCCCCAGAAACAGGTACATCTGTGAACCATACTTTCCGACCGCTTCCCTCAAAAGCACTGTTGGGATGCCCTTAGCAAGGCACTTCCATCAGCAACTTCTGCTAAAAGGCCAGCAATAGATGTGAAACCGAGAAAGAGTTTGCATGCTCTGCAGCCCTCAAAATGTCAAATACAGTAAACTCTGCCATTAACAGTACTAACTTGTATGTCAAACTGTGTAAATGCAGTCTGTCCAGATGTAACTGAAACTGTCCCACAAAGCCAGGGGAAATTTATTGGTAACGTTATTTGTGTCAAGAATGTGAGGCTTGGACTCAAAAATGCAGAGTAGTGGATTTTATTAACAAAAGACTTACAACTTAAGATATACCGAGGAAGGCAGGCAGGCACAATGAAGATAAACCAAAATCCAAAAACCACTAGAAAAACCCAGAAGACACAAAAGGGAATGTCAGGGACCAAGCAGTCAAGCAGGAGGAGTCACAAGGAAATTTCAAAAAAAAGGGTTTTTTATTTTACCCACAAATCATTACAACAAATATATATAAAGTTTGGGCCCTTAAAAAGAGGTCAAACAAACAAAACTAACTTAAGCTCGAAACATAGCAAACGCAAAAGTACAACTGACCTTCCATACATGAAACAAAGGGAACTTATATACTGGCTGGTCAGACCAGGTTTAACACCCAGGGGGAGACTAACAATTACTAATATATAAACTACAAAATAGCAAAAGAAAACTTCTAAACACTTACTCCAAAAGAAATATACTCATAATTAACATTAACTGAATAAATGTACTAAATACAATACAAATCAAAACTCAAATATCTTAAGGAAAAATAAAACTAACCCCCCCTGACATAACAAACATTGGTAGAGTCCAATTTGGGCCACCACCCCTATAAAGCATCTGTTATTCCAAACGCCACCCCTTTGTCCCAGCAGCCTGCAGGGTGTGGACTCCGTAACACTGGTAAGCGCTTTTAAGATGGCTGTGCGCCGGCCGCGGCTGCGCCATCACACACCCCCTCCTTCAGAGCTGCCGCTGGGCCAGCGAGAGAGATAGTCTGCAGTGGTGTTCAACTTGCCCGGGATGTACTGGACTGTAAACCGGAACGGCTGCATAGCAAGGTACCACCTGGTGATCCGCCCATTGGTATATTTCATCCTCTCCAGCCACTGCAGTGCCTTATGGTCCGACTCCAAGACAAACTCTCGGCCCATCAAGTAATACTTGAAGGAGTCAAGGGCCCATTTGACTGCCAAGGCTTCCTTTTCCACCGTTGAATAACGGACCTCTCTGGGGAGTAGTTTCCGACTGATATATGCCACAGGATGTCGTTCCTCCTTGGGTCCCTGGAGAAGCACAGCTCCCACCCCCCTCTCAGAGGCATCCGTCTGTAACATAAACTGTTCCTCAAAGTTTGGATTATGTAAAACAGGGCTCTTACTCAGAGATTTTTGAATGTCCTTGAAGGCTGCCACTGCCTCCTCTGTCCACTGGACCTGGTTAGGACATCTTGAGCCCGTCCCTGTCTGTTAGCACAGCCGCCCTGGCTGAAAAGTTGGGGATGAACCGATGGTAGAAGCCAGCCATCCCCAGGAAAGATCTTAGCTGCTTCCTGGTCTGTGGGAGAGGACATGACTCAATTGCATGGACCTTTTGAACCTGAGGTTTAATTAACCCACCTCCAATGGTGAAACCCAGGTACTCTGTTTCCTTCTTAGCCAGGACACATTTGTCTGGGTTGATGGTCAAACCGGCAGCATGTAGGTGGTCCAAGACTGCCTTGAGATGCTCCACATGTTTCTCCCATCGCTGCACTGTAGATGACAATATCATCAAGGTATGCACAAGCAAACTCAGACAATCCATAAAGTACCTGGTCCATTAATCTTTGAAATGTTGCCGGAGCCCCATGCAACCCAAATGGCAACACAGTAAACTGAAAAAGCCCCCAGGGAGTTCGGAAGGCAGTCAGTTCCTGAGACTGCTGGGTTAGGGGGACTTGCCAGTAACCCTTACAGAGGTCAATGGTGGTTAGAAACTCTGCTTTCCCAAGGCGGTCAATGAGATCATCAATTCGTGGGGTGGGGTAAGAGTCAAACTTTGAAATTGAGTTTAGATACCTGAAGTCGATACAAAACCTAATTGTCCCATCTTTCTTTGAACCAGCACCACAGGGTTGCACCACTCACCTACGACTGCTGGATTATCCCCAAAGAAAGCATGAGATCAACTTCCTTCTTCAAAGACACGAGGAGGCGCTCTGGTATCCTGTAACTCATACGTCTCACTGTTGCATCTGGTTTTAATACAATGTCATGTTCAATCAGGTTTGTGCGCCCTGGATATTCTTGAAATATTTCTGGGTGAAGTAGAGCTCGTACCTGAGATTGTTGATCCTTGGACAGATGGCTTACATCCAGCTCTGTTGAGACTGGCAATGGCAGGTACTGGTCATCCGCCTCCTCCTCTTCCTTTACAGCCTGAATCAGGAACACCTCAGCTCTCGGGACCCACTCCTTGAGGAGGTTCACATGAAGCACCCAGCTAGAACGCTGATGTCCTGGAGTGGAGACTTGATAGGTAGTGGGCCCCAACTTCTTCTGCACCTTAAAAGGCCCCTGCCATTTTGCAAGGAGCTTACTGTCACTGGTAGGCAGCATAACCAAAACCTTCTGGCCTGGTTGAAAGCCTCTCTGTCGAGCTGACTTGTCATACCAAGTCTTTTGGTGCTTTTGGGCCTCCATCATGTGTATCTGGGCCAGTTCTCCCATTCGTTGCAGTTTCTCTCTCATCTGTACAACGTAGGAGATTACATTAATAGTCCCCTCTCTCCCCTGATCTCCTCCCCAGGTGTCCCTCAATAAGGCTAGGGGACCCCTCACCTCATGCCCATACAGTAGTTCAAAAGGGGAAAAACCTGTGGAAGCCTGTGGTACTTCCCTGTATGCAAAGAGGAGGTAGGGAAGCCATTGGTCCCAGTCCGATCCAGTCTCATTCACAAACTTACGGAGCATTTGCTTGAGGGTCTGATTGAACCGCTCCGTCAGCCCATCTGTTTGCGGGTGATAGGGAGTAGTGCGCACCCTCTTTATGCCGAGAAGTTGGTAAACCTGTTTCAAAAGTTTAGACATAAAATTAGTGCCTTGGTCTGTTAAGATTTCACAAGGGAACCCAACTCTTGAGAAAAATTGCACCAAAGAGAAAGCCACAGTTTTTGCTTTAACTGATTTCAATGGGAAGACTTCGGGATATTTGGTTGCATAGTCCGTTACTACCAACATAAAACGGTTCCCTGCTTTACTTTTTTCCACCGGACCCACAATGTCCATCCCAAGGCGTTCAAAGGGGATACTTATAACTGGGAGAGGTTGCAGTGGAGCTTTGGAGGGATTTTGCATTGATGTCTTTTGACACTGAGAGCAGCTTCTACAGAACTGGGCAATGTCAGATTGCAAACCTGGCCAGTAGAAATGGCGCTTTATACGAGCTGTGGTCTTGTGTTTCCCTAAGTGGCCAGCCCAGGGAATTGAGTGGCCCAAGGTAAGTACTATTTCTCGGGCCACCTGTGGGACCACTAGCCGCATCACCTGGCCATTCTGATGATAAAGAATGCCGTTCTGTAGGACATACTCTTTTCCCCCGTCATTAGAATTACCCTGCTTCCTTTCTTGTGCTCTCTGCAAAAGGATAGACAAAGTTGGATCCTTTTCCTGCATTTGCATTATATCAGTAGGTATTTGAAACCCCAGGGGCATATTTGCGTAGTCTCGGTTAGTGGTTGTATGGCTGTACCCCGGAATTTGTCCTGCCCTCTCTGACTGCGGGTCTTATGAGCCTTTCCGGGACATGACTCTAACTCTGCATCATAGAAGGGCAAGGCACTGAGGGCTATGGAATCTGCATCCACCTGCTTAGCTTGTGCTCTAGTGACAACATTACAACTTTGAACTGGCTTTATCAAGTCATAGAGTATGGGCAGGTCTTCGCCTAAAACTACAGGGAAAGGTAAGTGATCCGCAACTCCCACAGTCAACAGATAAGCCTGTCCTTTAATCTCAAGATAAATATCGGCAGTGGGGTAAGGCTTCTCATCACCATGTACACAGCAAATAGGAACTGTCTCCAGGGTACAGATAGCATTAGCTGGTACATACTTCCTCTGTACAAGTGTCTGAGTACTGCCAGTATCAATCAGGGCTCTGAGGTTCACCCCATTGATTTTAACACCAACCATTTTCCTGGTATGGTTACCTTTGGGTTCAGGGTTAACACTCTGGCGTGGAACAAAACACATCTGGGTCAACTTGACTGGATTCTTTGGGCACATTGGTTTAATATGACCTTCTTGTCCACAAAAGTAGCAAATTGGTGTTCGGTTAGGAGCTCTGGGTGGTGCATATTGGTTCTCCCTCATGGGAGGCTTACCCGCTCTGACGCCCGACCTCTGCCGTGCTGAGGGGGTATGGGCCTGTAGCAGTCCTTGCCAGTCTTCCCACCCATACTACTCCATGGCTGGCCTTTCTCCCGGGCAGCCACAAACACATCCGCAAGAGTGGCAGCCTCAGCAGCAGATTTCGGCCCATGCTCCTTTACCCAAACCTGAAGCTCAGGGGACAACATTCTCAAGTATTGTTCCATGATCAGGACTTCACTAATTTCATGAAGTGTTTTACCTTGCGGTTGTATCCATTTGACATACAGCTCTTTCAGTCTCACATACAGCTCCTGGGGGCTCTCCTCCGGTTCCACATGGAGGGATCTAAACCTCTGCCTGTAGGTCTCAGGGTTAATATCATATTTTTTTAGAATCGCTGTTTTCACTTTATCATATTCATGAGCGTCATCTACATCCATATGCACATAGGCTCCTCTGGCCTTACCAGTCAGCAGCGGAAGGAGGCGAAAAACCCAGTCCACTTTTGGCCACCGACATGCTACTGCAATCCTCTCAAAAGTAATTAGGAAATGTTCAACGTCATCATTTTCTGTTAATTTTTCAAGTCTAGGCTCATAAGAAGATCGAGACTGACCTGCTGAAGACATCGTAGGGTGGACCGACTCTGCAGCGGGTGAGGCTTGAGCTTTTGGATGATTCTCATTCAAATTGTAGTCCTCAACGGGATCCAGTACTGTGGAAGCAGGCTCGTGGATTGGAGATGTACGATCCTCGACCTCTTGCAAAAAGCAAGAAAAAATAAGGAACTGATGCTGTAGTGCCTTGAACTGGTGCTCCTGGCGGTCAGCATGCACTCTCCATTTTTCTTCCCGGGCCTCCTGTTGACCCACAAATGACTGGATAATCCCTGCCAGGTCACTCAGCGTTGGCTCTGTGCCATCTTCATCCTCAGTACTTGATGCTCCTTTTAGTACTTCCTCCGCCATTGTGTCTTCACCGTCCACCCGAGGTCCTCTCGCTGTATGAGTTAACTCAGTCTTCTTATTCTCTGTCTGACCGCCTCTTCTCCCTCTCCCTCCTCGCATGCTTCACAAAATGGAGGAAAAAACCCAAATGAAAAAAAAAAAAACCTTGTACTCCTCAACTGGTTGATCCCACCACTGCCACCATATGTCAGGGACCAAGCAGTCAAGCAGGAGGAGTCACAAGGAAATTTCAAAAAAAGGGTTTTTTATTTTACCCACAAATCATTACAACAAATATATATAAAGTTTGGGCCCTTAAAAAGAGGTCAAACAAACAAAACTAACTTAAGCTCGAAACATAGCAAACGCAAAAGTACAACTGACCTTCCATACATGAAACAAAGGGAACTTATATACTGGCTGGTCAGACCAGGTTTAACACCCAGGGGGAGACTAACAATTACTAATATATAAACTACAAAATAGCAAAAGAAAACTTCTAAACACTTACTCCAAAAGAAATATACTCATAATTAACATTAACTGAATAAATGTACTAAATACAATACAAATCAAAACTCAAATATCTTAAGGAAAAATAAAACTAACCCCCCCTGACATAACAAACATTGGTAGAGTCCAATTTGGGCCACCACCCCTATAAAGCATCTGTTATTCCAAACGCCACCCCTTTGTCCCAGCAGCCTGCAGGGTGTGGACTCCGTAACACTGGTAAGCGCTTTTAAGATGGCTGTGTGGCCACGGCTGCGGCCATCACAGGGAAGAAACCACCAAAAAGAAGGGACTGAGGGAATGAAAGGGAGGGAAGACGATGAACCGACAAGAACCAAAGAAAGCACAAAGACTAAATACATAAGGTAACAAGGGTAAAACGAGGGACAGGTGACATGAGGGCTGAAGAACAGGTGGAACACATCAGGGCAGGGCAAACAATCACAGAGGCTGGAAAACACAGGGCAGGAAGTAAAGCAAGACACAACACAGAGAATAAAATAAAACAGGAAACTGAAGCAAGGAACAAACACATGGATGAAAAAGGATAAAACACAACAGAGAATACAGGAGACAGTAAATAAAAAAAGAAAAACTACAACAGAAAACCAAAGCAATGACAATTTGAAGTCCAAGATTGTCTACAATGATGGCTATCTGTGCTTTATCATGTTCTTCGTTTAGATTTTTTTGTCTATTGCTCTTTATTTTTTTGCCACTCTATTGTTAACTTATGATGTTTTGATATATGCTAATCCTCTAAAGTTAGCTAGTAGCCATCGAACATAACGTTATATAAGTATATACAATATAGCGGTATATGGCCGTCAACGTACGACGGTTAAAAGTAAGCTAGCTTTGTGATACCGGAAAACTAAACGAGATGGCTCAGTTTTGGCGGTTTGGTGGCCAGGGCTGGAGATGGACAGAAGAGGGCAGATGGAATTGATGGACCAGGAAGTGAGATTGGAAACATGGAAGTGGGTGGAGGGAAAGATGATGGAATAATGTGGGCCAGTGGTCAAAAAATAGAAGAAAATGCTAAAAAACAATACAGCAGAATGACACCGGCAGCATAAAGGACACTGAGCAGTAAAGAGCATAAAGTGAGCATTAAACTTTGCCAAGACGTTGCATCATTTGGTGAGTGAAACCCAATTAAACTGACAAAAGCGTTCCAGGTGGTGCTGTGTGTAGTTAAGAATGTTAAGATATTAGGAAATGGAACATTGTTGATTTTTGGTAGGGATAGTGTACAACAAGGGAAAGCCATACGATTGGATAAGATAGATGGAAAAAAAGTGCAATGTACATTACCTGATAACAGAAAGTTTATTTAAGGAGTCATTTCGGGAATTCCTAGTTGAATTATAATTTTGTTAATATAGGGAAAGAACATTAATCAATTGAAATCGGAGTATGGACAAAAAAGAACACTTTAGTGATAGTAAATGATATGTTGTGAGGGAATGAGAGAACACCTAGATGAAAACTGGCAAAAGGTGATTTTGTATGCATTCCAAGTATTAAGTGAAGCTAGTTGTGCAGAGCTAATAGGATAGAATATGACAGATGTAGAGGAAATTAATAAAAAATTGGTTGCAGCTTTTATACAGCCAGCGGAAAAAACTATTCCAAAGAGTGCAGGAGGCGAAAGTAGAAAGAGTGCGCCATGGTGGGATGAAAATTGCAGGGAAGCAATCAAAAAGAGAAATAGAACTTTCAGGCAGCTTAAGGCTCACCACACACTGGATACATTGATCCAATATAAAAAAAGAGCACAGGTGCATAAAACAATAAGGTCAGCAAAACGTACTTACTGGAGAAAATAGTGTAACAAAATTGGAAGAGAAACACAGTTATCAGAGGTATGGGGAGCGATTAGGAAAATGAGTGGAGTAAAGAACACATTTTGAAATACCAGTGTTGCACAGCAATAATATAACAACAATTAGTAATTTAGAAAAGGCAGACTTTCTTTAAAGGCTAAACAGGGTAGAGATAATACCCTTGCACAAAACCCAAAGGTTACAGGAAAAAAAGAGCTTAATCAGAAAAATATCTAGACCTACCATTTAAACTATTTGAACTAAGGAAAGCTATTTCAAGTCTTCACTAGGAAAAGATGGAAAAGATGGTGTTTGCTATAGCATGTTAACACATATGTCAGATGGTAACCACTTGTAATGCAGTATTCAGTTTGTTTTAGCTGTTACGCACATTTTAATAATTTGTCAAGGCTGGATTTGACAAATTTTTATATTATTTACTGTTGGCGACAAGCTTGACTCCACATGAGCAAAAGAGTCAGCAATAGAGGCTTGGCATTCACTTTGAACTATCCTCCGTGGGCTTCAGGTGTAATATGTATACATATTACACCTGAAGCCCACGGAGGATAGTTCAACTGAGATTTGGAGATCTGGATCCGGGGGTGGGTGGGTTATATCTGGGGTTTTATTTACTTATTTTGGTTAGTTACCCTTTTTCAAAAAGGGTAACTACCCTTCTGAAAAAGGGTAACTAACCATTCGTTACCCTTCTGAAAAAGGGTAACTACCCTTCTGAAAAAGGTTAACTACCCTTTTGAAAAAGGGTAACTAACCATTCGTTACCCTTCTGAAAAAGGGTAACTATACCCTTCTGAAAAAGGGTAACTAACCATTCATTACCCTTCTGAAAAAGGGTAACTACCCTTTTCAAAAAGGGTAACTACCCTTCTGAAAAAGGGTAACTATTACCCTTCTGAAAAAGGGTAACTACCCTTTTCAAAAGGGTAACTAACCATTCGTTACCCTTCTGAAAAAGGGTAACTACCCTTTCAAAAACAGTAACTAATCATTAACTACCTATTTTTTTGTGTACCTTATTGTAAAGTGTTACCTAAACCAGGTAAAGATTCATCAAATACATGAAGTTATAAAGTTATAGACCCATTTCATTAACATCACAGTTAGGAGAGACTATAGAACGGATGGTTACGAAAACATTAACACACTTTTTAGAGAGTAAGGACCTTTTTTTAAATTATCAAAGTGGATTTCCTAAAGGAAGAGGATCAATAGATAATGTTTTGTGTCTGGATTTAGAAATTAGGAAAGCTCAAACTAATAGGGAAATGGTGGTTGCTGTATTTTTTTCTGTCCAAAAAGAATATGGCATGCTGTGGAAAGAGGGACTTCTGATTAAACTAAGTAATTTGCGTGTAAATGGTAAACTGTACAACTGGGTGTTAGATTTCATGTTTGGGAGAACAGTAGAGTAAGAGCGGGTACAGAATATTCCAATAGGTATTCAGTAGAAAATGGAACTTCGCAGGGTAGTGTACATGCAGTCCATTATTATTTAATATAATGATCAATGACATTTTAGAACAGGTTGGACATAATGAAAATCCCTTTTTGCTGATGGCGGGGCTCCTTGGGTTAGGGGTCGAAACCTACAGTATTTAAAAAAACAAAATGCAAGCTGCAATAGACAAAGTGGAAACATTGACAAATAAATGGGGATTTAAACTGTCAATTGAAAAGTCACAAGTCATATTCTTTGCTAAACGTGTATCAGTACCCATATATGGACAAGTAATCGAGCAGGTGAGAGTGGTTTGGTTTCTTGGGGTTTTGTTGGATGAAAAGCTTACCTGGTGTCAACATATTAATAAGGTGAACAATTAATGCAAAAAGATCAATACTATGCTAAGATGTTTGTCAGGACAAGATTGGGGAGCGAATAGGGCATCATAATGAAATATATATAGGGTGCTTATCAGAGCAGCAGTACTAGATTATATTTGCATAGCTTACTGTATGTATCTGCGGCAGAGACCAATCTTAAAATGCTTGTGTGCAACAGGCTCAGGCTCTACGAATTTGTAGTGGTGCATTTAAAACATCACCAGTAGCTGCAATGCAGATTGAAATGAGGGAAATGCCACTGCGGATTACAAGAGTTAAAGGTGCTCTAAGCGATGTTGGGTGACTTTACTTCTTGTTGACATTCAAAGTATTTTCAAACAAAACGAAGACTAGCTCGCTCCTCCCTCCTCCTCCCGTTCCCTCCCTTCTGTGCTTCAGCGCACTTACCCCCCCCCCCAATCCTTCTTGTCCGTTATTGGCTGAACACTGGAACACGGTTTGTGTATGTTTGCATGGTCCAAGTTGGACCACTTTGTTTTTGTTGGCGTGTGTGGACCCTAGGCTGTCTACAGAGACCGCGTTTTTTACAGTGTGTTTAGGGGACCGGCAGGTCGCGGATATTGAGGAGATGTTTGCTGTATGTGACAAAAACTTTTGTAGCCTAAAAAATGCGTGACATCGCTAAGAGTACCTTTAAGTTTATGATGGCGTATTGGGTCAATTTACAAGGTCATGGTAGATCTCACCCTACAAAAGTCATTTTGCAGGATTTTTGGGAGCATAATAACTCCCAACTTTTTATAGTTTTGAGTTGATAGGAAACGTAAAAGCAGAAAATATAGGTTGAGGTAATATAAAATAACGTCCAACAGTCCCGTTTGCTGTGGCTAACCCACTAATCTACATAGCGGCCAGACAGCGTCAGCTGCTAGTTGATGAACACAGCTGAGCGTTTAGCAGCTAAAGAGCCAAACATTTTCCTTTAGGACTTGGCTGTGTTAACATCAGAGCTAAAAAGAGAATTCATTTTGGATTTACCTGTATCAGAGGGACTGAAACACTATGTGTAACATTAAAGAGGCTGGCTAACACGTTCCCCACAACAACTTTGTGCTAATATGTCACAGCTGTGTTTACAGCTTGCTGCACTGCCTCCAACTAGCAAAAAGAAATAGCTTATTAAAATTAATGTAGGCTTAAATGCCCTAACATTTTCATTAGGCATCTCTTTTTGGTCATTGTTTCTCTTTTGGTAACATTTTACTCACCAAAGTTGAGATCTGGGCTCTAGGTGATATCACCACACAAAGTCAAACGGGGTAAAATTATCAGGCATATTGCAAACAAACCAACAGATTGGTCAGATTATTTCAACCACTTTATGTGGAGGTTCAATTGAAAGTGAAAGCCCCCACAATGACTATCAATCCCTCATTGAAAAACTGTGTGCACACCGCCAGCAAGCACCGTAAAAGTCGTGGCAGGAAGTCTGTGATGGATGTTGACAGATTTTATCAGGGTCATAAATTTACCATTCGCCTTAATTTTGTTTCCAAAAAAGTTTGACTATCCTGTGTTTTTTCTCGTATTTGTCATACTTAAAATTCCTGCCCAGTCTGACTTATTTAGAGAGATGTTTCCATGTTCCTTGACCTCAAAAATAAAATAAAATAAGAAAAACTATAAAATTGAGTATGCTACCAACTTGTAATAAACCCTAATTATCCTTTAAAAAACTATCTTTGTCTGGGTTTTGATGTATGGTGATAGTAAAAGCCTTAATTCCTACAAGACAAATCCCTATAGCCTAGCCTATAGGTAATTTGTTGTGTTTTAACTAAGGTATTTTGATCCTAAATTAGTGCAAATTCTGCCACTGAAACCTTACAACACAACTAATGTAAATTCAGCTTTAAAACAACTAATTAGCCTTCTATGACTAAAAGTAATGTCCTCAATGTGCTGTGTTCTACACACACACACACACACACACACACACACACACACACACACACACACACACACACACACGTAACATATTTTACATTTAATAACATATGCTCACAGACACATTGTGTACAACAACTTTCTAATCTCCACGTGTTATATTTATTTCAAAGATGTTTTCTGCCATTAAACCCAATAAATGTATTTCTTATTATTTAGTTACTGTAAATAGTTTTTTTACCCCGCAAAATTATGGCTAATATGTAATGTATGATCCCAGATTCTGATAAGCACCCAATCTAATCTATTGTTTTTTAAATAAGGGACAGATACAGAAGGAAAACATTTAGGTAAAACACCTAATAGTAGGTAAGCGTAACTTCTTGGAGGCATAGCAAAGGTTTGTAGGCCACCAGACTATACAGTCTAGTGGCAGCGAAAGCCACCTTGCATTGGTGGTAAAACCTCATTTTGACCCAGTTTATTCCCTTACACATCAAACACTCCCCTGAGCCCACACACTGCAACACTGAAGAGGGAATGATGACAAGGAAACCAAAATCTTCTTGATGTGGATTTTTTGTTTCTTTAAAAATCTGGCACCTGTGATTGTGCTACAACAGTTTCCTTCCTCTACTGCCTCCCTCCTTGGCCCCCTAATCCTCCTTCCGCTTTTCTTTCCGCCATCCTTTCCTTCCTGCCCTGATGTAATCTGCATTGTGGTTAAGCTCCACTGCGTGATGACCGCACAATCCTGGGATTTCATGTTATTTTTAAGTAAAAATTAGCAAACAACAAAGGAGAGATTTTGTTCCAGTGTTCCAGATATTGCAGGGGGAGTTACATGTGGGGAATATGTCACTAAATGATTAGAAGGGGACTGATAATGATTCAGGCACAGAGCAGAGAAAGGAAAAGGGCACCGAGATATGAGGTCTCGAACTGGGGAGGTTTAGTTACCAGTTTTATATTCCCTCGGCTTCATGAAAAGAGTTATTTGTCTCTTGGGGGAATCGTGTGGGAGTTTGGAAGTTACATATTACAGATGACCTCTAACTGGGAAATTGTGTGTTTTTGTCAGCTGGGAGACATTCGTGTACAGCATGATAGAAATTAGGGAAAGAGGTGGTGATGGCAGAACACATTCAGACATATATTATGGTTATTATGACACTTTTTATTCACAACAATTTTTTTATGTTTTACAAAAGAAAGAGAGAGAACCCTCAGTAAAGAATGGGAACTGAGTGGGGTATACAGTTCTTGGTCTGCTGACTTTGTGTCTATATTGTCCTTTGCTTTATCCTGATCCAGATATGACAGCGTCCTCATTGTTTGCAGTAAAAGTGATCCATTTCTCCCATTTCCTGGGTAGGGTAAAATGTCAGGGAAAATGTCAGTCTTTCCATTGCATATACAGTATATCCTTTAATATGTCTATCCATTGTTTAAGACTGCAAGGTTTTTTGCAGCCAACCAGTATAATTTTACAGAGATATGGATCATTTTAACTCAATTCCTTCTGTTATCAATCCAAGATACAATATCTTACTGTTCTAAAAGATTTCAGACCCTAAAATGTCTCTAAGGATTAAAGACGTACTCTCCTAAAATATGGAATTCTGTTCAGAGGCACAGAAAATGCTGAAATAATATGCATTTATGTGCAAACACAATCTCCAACACTGCTGTGAAGTTTTTTATTTTAAATGTGAGGGATGACGAAAAAGCCAGTTTAATTCTTCTAAATAAATTGTAGTTTGTAGATGTGTGTTGTGTTACATTCAGTTCTGATTACCACTTTACTTTTTACATATAGATGACTTATGTCTTCTGTAAACCCTTTTAAGGAGTAAATTGGGAATGTAGCTTGTGTATGAGCTTACAGTCTGAGGTCACCGGATATGATAACCATGAACTTCATTCGGTGATTCTTTTTATGAATAATCGAGAAGTGGTGGGTGAGTGAGCAGGAGGAACTGTAAAAAACGCAATGTACCTATTTGTTTTTGTTTGTGTGTGTGTGTGTCATGTGGGTGCATATGATGATGATGACGACGATATCCTGCAACATCTTGTGGTTGGTTTGCATTTGCATGTTGGAATGAGACAGTCCGACACAGAGGTGAGGTTTCAGCTCCGATTTCAAAGCAGGAGGAAACACACACACACACACACACACACACACACACACACACACACACACACACACACACACACACACACACACACACACACACACACACACACACACACACACACACACACACACACACACATAAAACTACAGTGTACAAATTCAGTGTTGCAGCACTTGAGTCCTGACAGGTTTTTCAAGATACACCAACACACAATTCACTCAAAGCCAATCTGAGGCCTTAGCAAACAAACAGAGGAGCAATCATTAAAGCACAAAGGGAAAGTGAAAGAAATCCAAAAGCATTGCCAAAACAAAAAAAGCACTGGGAAATAAAAACAGGCACTTCAAGCACACTTTCACATTAAGTCTCAAACACAAAAAGTAAGTTGAAAAATTGAAATGGGGAAACCAAGGAAGAGACAGCGGGGAAGTTTAAAAACCAGTTTGTTCAGTTGCATCATCTCTCAGTTCTGAAACAGAAAGACAAGAGTTGCCAAGTTTTGCTTCAACACAGATTTCTCTTTTGAGATTAGATTTAAAAAAATAAAAAATGAAATGTGTTTTTATACGACGATGTCATTAGGAAAAATCTCTAAAAACCACAATATGGTACTCCTTGGGCATTTTAGGAAATATCTAGTTATTTATATATCTGATAATCTATTACTTATGCCTTTGTTTCAGCATATCTTTTAATGTGTAGCTTTTGTTTTTAGGTTTATTGTTGTATTGTTCACTTTATGTCATTATAAATATTTTAACATCTCTTGTGAAAGTTAGATCTTAATCTCACCGGGACTTTACACGACTTAAAATAAGTGCTTTATAAACGTCAAGCAGATGGCTATCATTGGTTTTACAGTTCTGGTATTTATCAATGCATTTCTGCCTGACTGCTGAACCTATACTAATACTGTAAAGATAAAGATTAAAATTAGTAAAAGTTAACTTTAACACTCCTATTTAGCATGTAACACACTAAAATGTAGTTATCAGATGTATGTCTTAATTAATGTATTTATTAACAACTATAACTTCTCCTTTCAAGGCTGATGTACAGTATGAACAGGTAATCAATGATAGTATAGAAAGTTCAAATGTAAAATATTCATAAGAGAAGTTATAGTTATTAGACACTTCAGTGTCCTTGTATCTTCTAACAACTACATTATAATGTGTTACCATCTTGTAAATGTTAAACTAAAGTGTTACAATTCTAGGTGTTAAACAGGTGAATTGTTTACACATTCTTGTGGTATTTTAAAACATCTGGTCTGACCTCTGAATGTTTGTGTGAGCTGATGTTTGTGTAAACCTCAGCAGTTACACACAGAACTTACATTCTGTGGGTGGCTCAAGTCAGTAATGAACTCAATATGTGTTTATGACTTTGTGTCTATCTCAGTATTTGTATAGTATTTCTGTGTGTGTGTGTGTGTGTGTGTGTGTGTGTGTGTGTGTGTGTGTGTGTGTGTGTGTGTGTGTGTGTGTGTGTGTGGAGAACACAGCCCATTGAGGACACTACTTTTAGTCATGGAAGGCTAATTAGTTGTTTTAAAGCTGAACTTACATTAGTTGTGTTGTAAGGTTTCAGTGGCAGAATTTGCACTAATTTAGGATCAAAATACCTTAATTAAAATGCAACAAATCGCCTATAGGCTAGGCTATAGGAATTTGTCTTGGAGGAAACACACACACACACACACACACACACACACACACACACACACACACACACACACACACACACACACACACACACACACACACACACACACACACACACACACACACTGTGTAATGTTTCACAACCCAAAAGTAGATACCAACCACTTTCCCATCCTAAAACCGCAACTCCCGTTGCGCTCTGGTGAAACTCCACTAAAAATTCTATGACTTTTCTTTCCACTCCCAGCCGTGGCTCGTTTCTCTCCATGGCCCAGGTCTCTCTGCTGCTGCTGCTGCCTTCTGCACTGTCTCCGCTTACAGAGTGACATCACTGGAGTTTCCCCACTGCAGAAGCCGCTGCCACAGCATAAATACTACAAGCTCTCTGGCAGAAGTTCACTCTAAACACAATAGCAACACAAAGAATCACCACAGAGCACTGGAAGCACCTGAGGACACAGCATCCAGCCAAGTGTTTTAGTTTGTAGATTTTTTCCTAAACTGCATCAGTAAACCCTCAGAGTTGTGCACAGTATGCTGGCCTACACAACAGCACCAAGTGACGTGGAGATGGGTCATGAGGAGAAGACTGTGGTTTTGGTTGAAAAGAAGTCCTCCACTGGGCGGATATGGACGATGTCCGTGGCCCTTCTCGCTGTGGCCCTTTGTTTTGGAGGCGTCCTGCTGTTTGCTTTGTACTGGAGTGGAAGGCCGGAAAGTATGGTAATGAGTAGCTCTGTCTTTCTTTTCTTTTAAAACCTTGTATTTTCTGTCAAAAAAGGACATTTCTGTGTTTATATCTCTAATCATTCTGTTTTTCTCTCTCAACACAGACACAACCAGGCCAGACGGAAGCGCTAGTCAAGAAGGACACTGCTGAGAAAGGTGATTATATGCATGGGTGCTTATGTAAATACAGCTGAGGGGTTTTGTGAGATATACTTGAGTCTTTGTGGATTATTTGAGACAAGCTAACATTTGTCTTTCTCTCCTCAGATCCCCACTACACGTTGAGGCAAATCAGCAGCAAAGCCAAGGCAGCCATCCACTTAGAAGGTGAGTCATACCTTACCTTGATTTGGTCCTCCGCAAACAATGATCTTGGTGTTTAGAAGAGACTCTTTCTTCTACTTGTGTGATATTTGCAGCTTCCTTTTTTATAAGTATGTCAGTCAGGAACACGCTATAGCTATAAGGAAGTTGTTGCACTAGTTATTCATTTGCTACTGTACAGTCAATATTTCATTCCACTTTCCTAATAACATACCTGTTGATTATTAAACACCCTGTGGAGAGAAGAACCGACGTGTTTCAAGGCTGTAACAGTGCTTCTTCTCGCTCTATTTCCAGGTAACTACGTAGACGGCGAGAGTATGCAAGGCCAGCTGAAGTGGAGAAAAGATCAAGGCCAGGCGTTCGCTCAGGGCGGCTTCCAACTGGTGAACAACGAGATCATTATCCCACAAACCGGCCTCTACTTTGTCTACAGCCAGGCGTCGTTCAGAGTGGTCTGCAGCGATGGCGACGAGGAGGGAGCGGGAAAACACATCACACCTCCCAGCCACAGGATCTGGCGCCACTCCGACTCCTTGGGTGGCAAAGCCTCTCTGATGAGCGCAGTGAGGTCGGCGTGCCAGAACACTGCTCAGGAGGACAGCTACAGTGACGGACAGGGCTGGTACAACGCCATTTATCTGGGTGCAGTGTTTCAGCTGAACAAAGGAGACCGACTGTGGACGGAAACCAACCAGCTATCGGAGCTGGAGACCGACGAGGGCAGGACTTTCTTTGGGGTGTTTGCACTTTGAAATGACTCTTTGCTGTGATACTAACAGAGACAATACAAAGCTCTGCACAGTGCCATCATTTTTGGCGTTTTTTTAACATAATGTATGTTTTTAATATTATTATTATTATTATTATTATTATTATTATTATTATTCATCTTCATGGTGATGCAGTAGTGTTTCAATCTCAATGGAGATAAAGCTTGTAGCCAAACAGGCAGTGCAGATTTTTTTAAATCCTATAAACTGTAACAGTTTGCAACATTATTTATGTTTTAGGCACTTTTTGTACATTATTTAAGCTGACCTGAGATTGTAGTAGGCTAGACTTTCTCTGCTAGACAAAGCTCTTCACTGGAGAGTTTAGGTTCGAGGATTATGTACAGAACTATTATTACAACTTGTATGTATTTATTTGTATTTATTTATATTTATTTATATTTAAATTGTTGGGGTAGGTGTTAAAAATTTAATTTATACAGTGTATGTGCACATAAATGTAATTAAAAGGCAAAGAAAAAAGTCACATGTTTGTGTCACTACAAAGGATGAACTCATTTCATAGCTGAGATAACAAATAGAAAGTTGAGTTGGCAAACAGCTCCAGCAGCCAGCCAGGGCAGTAGCTCTCTCCCACACACACACACACACTGCAGCGGGCTCAGCCTATTACATGGCCAACAAGTTGTTCTGAAATTCCTCCACAGGCAGCAAATACTTTCTTTGTTAGATCAGACAAAATGAGGGGAATTTCCTACTTTGTTGTGCTCTTGCCGAGTGCTGTGTCAGGTGGAGGCCCACAGAAGCCTCAGCCCAGAGCGGGTTTTCCCCAATCACACACACCCCCGACCCAAACCCCGACCCCACCACCATCACCACCCTCTCTCCCACACAAAACCTTCTTCCTCCTCCACACTACCCTTCCCTCTATTACCACATGCTTCATCTTCAGTCAACTGGAAAGAAACATGACATGTGAGTGTGTGTGTGTGTGTCAGTGTGTGTGTGGGACTACAGCACAGCTGGTTTTGTCATGTTGTTATCAACACACATTTTACAAATATCGAAAGCATTTGGGAGCCATTTGTCTACTTTAGTTTCTTTATATCCACAAACATCCACTTATTGTCTCAGTAACAAGGTTCCTGTTGGCCTTCGCAGCTGGTCATTGTGTTGAAAACAGCTTCCCGCTTTTGTTTAATGTAATCTTCTTCTGGGTTTATTTGCTCTTTGACTTCCGCAGGCCAACCTGGAGAAAAATAATCAAGTTTCACTGATAAATACACTCTGACAGAGTTAATTGCTTCAAAGGTCATTGTTGAGTCAGAGAAACAATAAATAACTGGTGACATCTAGTGGATGATGTAATCATGCTTGGCTGTGTCATCCACAGGATACTGAGACTCTTTCGGGAGCTGTTTGAAAAAAGGTTCACGTTTCTAAAAAGATTAAATGCTAAAAAATGAATCGTGGAATTGGGATTTTATTTAACAAAAGGGATCTAGCGTTTCCTGAGCTGCTGAAAAATCCACCACAACATTTCAGATTTGTTCAGCAGTGCAGAGTTTTGGAAATTAAATGCGAAAGGTATCACTGAAACACAAAAATACCCAATGAAAAAACAATTATTTTTATTTATGGTACCCATATATTTGCATACACATACTCTGAAATATATTAACATTTAAGATTTTAGATATAGTGAATACAAATATCCACAAATCCATGTATAATGTCATATATGTGCAAGATAATAGAACATTTCCTAAATTATTTCCGCATTCATATGTTACAATATCTGATCCAGGTACTGCACAGTTAATAAATATGGCCTATTTCATTCATTGATGTCCTCCTCCATACCCTGAGCTAAATTGTATTAGGATAACCGCAACATAAAGTGGAATAACCATAGTTCGTTCAGTTTAAAGTGCACACTAACAAAATATTTGACATAAATATTGTTTTACCTGCTGATAAAGCCATTCAGGTATCATTGCTTTATAAAATCTGGAAATAGCTCATGAATGAAATAGTACATCCAGATTAACTGCTGAATAAATACAGTATGTCACATTACTTTACGTATATCATTCTTTGATACATTTACAATTTACCCAAAAGGCAAAATGGGAAAGAAAAATAGAAAAAAATTAGCATCCATCCAGATTGTCTGTTATGGGAAAACATAAGAGAAAACATCCTTTCAAAATAAAAAATAAAAGGCTTACAAGAATGACGTATAACAGATTCACATGTATAAAAACTGTGCTTTCTCTGAATATTTACAGAAATTGCCATCGTGGAAGCCCCACATCTCACCGCACTGCTGCTGTAGAAATATACATTGGCTTTCATTTCCAGGAGGCAGAAAGTACAAACTATTTTTCTGGCAAGTTGTAAGTTGGAGTTTTCTCTAAAAGTGAGAATCAGCTGCAGTTACTATGGCTGCAGCAGTATTTGGCGATATCTGCAAAATACATAAGATGCAGGATGAGGGGTTTATTTGATGGCTACTACTGTACTATACAGCTAAATAGATACAACACAAATCTCAAAAAATACATTGTGAAACATTATTTTAAATGGCAAAACTATCAAAAATGTCCCTATACACGAGCAAACTCTGATCATTTTCTCCTTTAAAATGGGTCTAATATTCAGCAAAGGACTGGATTTTCAAGATCCAGTGTTGTACTTGAATACACAGTCCTGACAAGACACATCCATACATGCCAAGGCCCTTCTAAATTATGGCTATTTATTAATGCACATTATCACTTTTCAGTGAAACGAGTGTTCCACACAGTCGATCTCTTTAGAGGAAACATTGGAAACAACTTTACATCGCTTTGTCCCTTTGTACATTTCAGCTTTCACAACTCTCCTGAAAAAAAAAGTAAACAAATAATTCACAACTCCATGACAAAACATATCAGATATTACAGAACAATATAAATCACTACTGTATGCGCTTGCCTACATTGTCAACAAACTCGAGAGACAAAAGGTGGAGACGATATAGCAAAGACACAAGCACAAACGTTTCCTTTTAAGATCCTTGATGCGGTGCCTCCACAACAGAACGAGATAACAAATGAGGGAGAGGAATGATTAAGAGAGCTATCTGTTCACTTGACCTTTTTAAAAGACCTCGAGTGCTGCTAGTCTGACCAGTCACAAGTGCCTCGTTGCTGGGTTGAACACAGTGTGATCAAAACTGTGAGGACGGGTGTTACCTGCGTGACTCTCCCAGAAGCTGCCAAGTGCAAAGCACTCCTGTGTACTTATTTGTGCTTCCACGCCATATTTTAAAACAGTGTCACAACACCGCTGTGCTTATCGCCGAAACAAGTGAAAGTCACAGTGTCTCATTGTGATTTGTGTGTCCCCGGTTTGTGTGCATTCTGCGAGTGTTCCCACCCCCCACCCACCCTTCCCCCTCTCCCAGTGCCTCGCCTATTTATACAGCAATGGGATCTGGCTGTTGTGACAATGGTTGCGGCTCATCTTGCTGTCAGCCGGGTAGAGGTTGGAGGAGTTGGAGAAGGAAGGCGGGAGGGCGTGATTGTCCGTGGTGGGGTTGGGGTAGCCGGGCGGGGGAAGCAGAGACTTGGGATCCGGCTGGGAGGAGGGCGGCGGGGTGTTGTGGTTCTGATTCTGGCCTGAGGAGGGTCGGCGGCGGTTGCGTAGAGCCTGTCGCTCAGCCAGCTGGTTGCGGAGTGCCGATACCCTCTCCTCTTTCTAAAGACACAACGAGCGGAGACAGAGATTGTTGTAGAGCTGTAAAACTTTACTTTAACTTCAACCCTCCCCCATATTTAGCATTTATTAGCATTTCTAGCGGTAATGGATTGCAATTACTTGGTGGTCATTTCTCAAGCAAAAATGCCAAACCTAATGCTGGTTCTAACTTCTCAAATGTGAGGATTTCCGCCTTTTTCTGGCCAAATATGATAATAAGTTAAGCAGGATCGGGACCTCACCCACTAAAAAGATTATTTTTTTTCCCAGTGAATTTATGGAGCTGCACTTCCGCAATAACACTGAATAAAAGAGGGATGCTTCACAACCCTTTTCTATATCTGTCAGTGTGAAAGCAAACCAGAAAAATTAGGTTACATTGTCATAGAAAACCTATAAAGAATAACATGCAATAAAAAAAGCAAAAATAATAAAGGACACATGATGACATAAAGCCATGCCTCTGTTTATATGTCACAACATTGGGTGTTATTACTATACTCTATTTTCTCATATTATGCAGCATTCACAAGTAAATCACACACATACATACTCATAGAAAAAACACTATACACTATATTTTATCTCTATAATAAAAGCATAAACCAACATGAATGTGCATTACCTATATGTCCATGAATATATATATATATATATATATATATATATATATATATATATATACACACACACACACACACACAATTAATTATCTGTACTATAATTATGTAAATTTTGTGGCATTTGGACTTGCATGTTTAATAATAATAATATGAATGTGTATGTTTCTGTATAATGTAATGTTTTCACCTCCTGGATGATCTTTTGCAGCTCCCTGTTCTCTCTCTCCAGCTGCCGGGATTTCTCCTCGTCGTTGTTGTTGGTGGACGAGCCGGTCTTCAGAGTGTCCTGCTGCTCCGACTGCCACTCACCGCGGGTGATGAGACGCCGCATCTGGACCGCCACAGGAACAGGTTAATAAAGAACAAAGGCCTAAGAGTACAGTGTGCCGTCTGAATAATGCATCTAATGAGAACAGCTCTTTCAGCCAAAAGCTCTCACACTTCTCTGACTGCTTAAACATGTTCATATTGTTTCTTATTTTGGCGACATCTTTGGTGCTCAGAGCTCACTGCTGTGTGATTTGTGCACTGGGCTTCCAGAAACAGCCAGACAATAAAACAGTGGTGAGGATACTGTGATGTTTTTTTTTTTCTTGCATTTTCTGTTAATGTGGTTTAAATTTCTGTAGGTGGCACTCTTTCCTCTGTCCTCCAGACAGAGGAAAGAGCAGTGCTCATGTGCACTACACAGCTCTTCTTCTGCAAATCATTGTAGCTGATGCCAGACATTTAAAATGTCTTATTTTGTGTGTGCCAGAGGATTTGTTTTCTTAAAACCAAATGTTTACAGGAGCTACACATCTAACAGCTTGTTATATTAACTGTCACAGATTATTATCATAATGGTGAACTCATAAACAGATTAAAGATTTGATCATTTAAGTAGCCTTATTATTTGATGTAACAGCCAGTCAAATATTACAATGCACTCAAACCTAAAAAAAGAACTATCAGACAGAACAAAGTCTCAGAAGTTTGTCATTTTCATGCACCGTCTAGTACAGGCTGGACTTCCTCGACATGTTTTGACCTGCGTTTTTACTGCAATATGTGTGTATTTTTCATTGTGCACAGCATTTTCCAAAGGTTTCAGTTACGTGTCAGAGCACCTTGGGTACGAAAAGCACGACCAGAGTGATGTAGGCAGAGAAGACGGCTGCTAGAGCGGCAAAGGCAAAGGAGGCATCCTGCTGCGAAGACAGGATCATGGTCACTGGAGCCGTGATCAGACACAACACCTGCAGGAACACAGAGGAAGACAGAAAGAGAAACGGAGAGAAAGAGCAGTTCAAAGAATAAAGGAGGAGGAAAAAGTAAGAATGAAGTTTGAAGTGGAAGGAGGCAGGGGAGGTTAGAGGAGGGGAGGTGGAGAATAAAGTAGAGTTGGAGAGCGAGAGAATGAGAGGGTAGGAAAACACATCCATAAAAGCATTAGGCATCTGTTTATTATTCCGGGGAGGGCTCCCATGTGAAAACAGCATTAAAAAGTCATGACTGAAGTGGCAACAGCGCGCTGACAATCACCACATTGTCATCTCATCAGGGCCTGAGGCTCAAAGCTTAGCAAAGAGGAAGGAGGTCCCTTTACAGACACCATTAACTATTGGCATCATCATAAAACTGAAATGTGTAAATCAGAACATAAAATAATCACATTAGACTAGTCTCACATTACGGAACCATGTGATGAATTGAGCATGCAAATGGCATTTAATGCTCTCTTGAAACAACCATGAATGATAGATCAATGATAAATCCTCTCCTAGACAGAGATCAATCCATTTATGAATTACTTCAGTATAAGCTGAGTATTCTTCTCTTATTTATTAATAGGAATTGAGGCAAGGGCAGGAAAGTCTAGCAAAATGGTCGTTAAAAACAAAACAAAATGTTTGCCGGCTTTTGATCAAAGCAGAAAAACTCCTCTGGCAGTTAAAGTGACAGAAAACACTTTTTTCCCCAGACATTTTACATCAATTACAAAGTTACCCTGTGTCAAGAGTGTCAGGAAATGGCAGCGAGTATTTGTCTAAAGTGCTAAAGTGAACATAATGGCAGCTATTTCAGTGTAAAGTGCATCCTAGGTGCCTCCATTTAAGATGATTCACTTGCTTTTAACAAGAGCTGAAAAATGTTTATGACTGACGGCTGCATTTACCACTGTTATTTAGTGGCTAGTTGGATACATTTTTTTTTTTATTTTTTTTTTTATTTGAGAAGGTTTTTATGTTACATATTGTTTGTGGTGTGAAGCAACGGATGTGGCACTGTGTCCAAGACAAATTTCCTCTCGGGGACAATAAAGTGTATTCTACTCTATTCTATAAACAGATCCATACAAAGAAATGTGTGGATGCAATCTATAGCATCCACACACAAAGATAACACATAACCCAAACTGCACAGAAATGTCTTCCCATATATCAGCAAAGTATGCTTGAGTTGCAGCACGCTGCAAGTTTGTGATGCACCCTTTTGTATTTTATTGATTTTTTTTTAACATTCATTTCACCATGAAGTCCCATGCATCAAAATGTATGACACATGACAGCAGCGTGTGCTGGCAGTATTATAATTTGGACAGAATTGTGTCCAGGGATTGGCATTTTAGAGAATCAAATCTCAAGACATACTTGTGGAAAAGCTTGAATATGTAAGCCTGTTTCTGTGTCTCATATTGCTCCAACCAATCATTATGCCAACATGTACTTTTCTGTATTTTTTACTTGATCATCAATCTGCAATGTTCAGCACATCCCAGAGGTCATTTTGAGAGGATAAGTTGTTATTTATATTCTGTCTACAATGGACTTTTTGTTGTAGGACTATGAAAATCGATGCAAAATGGTAAATCTAGAAACTTTGATTCTGCCACACCAAAACCTGAAAAAACAATACAACTGTTACACTCTATTGTAGCTGCACAGGAAGTATTTCAATGTGATGTTCTGTCACGTTTAGCCAGTTATCTACTCAAATAAGTAAAATATGACAGAGGCATTAAGGGGGCATTAAGTTATCTTTGAACTCCATTAACTTTTATAAACAAGAACTGCAAGCCCCTTGAGAATGAAGCTTTTAAGCTCTTGCAGCTGAAATGTCTTGTCCCATTGGTCAGTCAGTTGCCTGTTTTGTTCTGAAATGAGCAGGAAGGTTACTTCTGGAAGCCAAAGATTTGAGCACTGGGCAAAGTAATCATGGAGGCACTGGCATTGGTTAACCCCCCACAGATATACTACGGCTATTTTGTGTTATGGGGCAATAAAAAAATGGTATTTATTGCCACTTTAAAAGTTATTCACCGGCGCACTGCGCAAACTGCTCTCAGCAGAAACGCAGCACACGCAGGAATGGTGTACTGTAGGTACTTTGGTGTCGAATGGACCGCCATGTTATGTAATGTATAGCGCCATCCCACGGCCCGATGGTCATTGATCTTTTCTGTGGAGACAGACTTGGTCTCGTAAGCCAGAAATATTCCCAGCAGTAGCAAGAGACCCTTGTAGCCATAAACCACACCTACAGAAAGAGGGAAACAGTGAGAGAACATGCAAATTATAGAATATGATGTGTGTAATTCAATTCAACTTTATTCATCCACGAGGCAATTTTGGGAATGAGTAAAAACATACAAGAAACAGACATATGCACAGATAGATAACATGCAACAGAGACAATAACTGAAGGAATGCAGAGCCTACGTATACTGTATTGTACAGAACACAAATGGAGGCCAAATGTTTTTTTTTTTTCATTTTGAAAGACAATAAAACAAACAAAAAACGGTTACACTTTACTAGGTATCGACATAAGAGTGACATGACACTGTCATGAATGTGTCATAACACATTATAAACAAGTCATAAACGTTTATGATATAACGCTTCTTTTAGTAAGTGTCATTCGGTTTTTGTCATGACAAGTTATGGTTATGGTTAGGGTTATGGTTAGGGTTAGAGTTAGGGTTATGGTTCATGTGTCATGTGTTCAATGACAGTATCATGTCACTCTTATGTAAAAAACTTCAAGTAAAGCCAAAAAACTATAGTGTGTGTTTGGTTGTGTTGTCATTCTAAACAGCGTACAGTTTTAGCTTTTCATCTTTTAAATTGACAAAACATTTGGCCCCATTTGTCTTCATATACTGTGATTGTATAAACTGTAAAAACATTTACAGTAAAATATTAATTGAGGTGGTCATAATCAAAGTTAAACAGCAGAGCAACTAAAATCTTCAAACGAACACCTGTTAGTACACACAGTATTCACACCATTTAGTATTTTCCACTTTAACACAAAAAATGAATATGTTCCAATATGTGGAGATAGATGCAGTCTTAGTGACATATTGAGACATCAAACAACAGAAAACCTGGAAGATGGCTTAAACAACCTTTGCTTCTAGTGTAGGTAACATTGTGAACAGCTCAATGTGGCCATTGAGTTACTCACTCAATGAGTAGAAAACCAAAAATGTAGATGCAATAGAAACTAAAGTGCAGAAAGGTTGAATATGCTGAAAGCCAGTTAGAGTGACAGAGAAAAGAGAATATACCAGAGAAAGAGAAGCCGGGAAGAAAAGAGGATCTGTGACTGAGTAAGTTCGACACTTCTTCAGACTGTCCATTGTCTCTTTATACCGCCTGATATTAAAGCACCCTCTTTTCTTCTCCGAGAAAAGGAAATGCTATGGGGCAATGGCCCAGTTTGTGACCCACATTATTTGAATTTCAGCACCATTATACTTTCATAAGAGCTGCCATGCTAAGAAAGACAGCAGAGAGACAGACAGGGAGAGAGAGAGACTGCGTGGGCCGACAAAAAGAGAAGCAAAGGGGGAGAAAAGAGGAATCAAACGTAAGGCGGGAGGCGGGGGCTGAGGGAGGAAGCTGTGATATGAGGCCTGTTTAATTCAGAGTGAATGGTAGTGACGTGTGTGTGTGTGTGTGTGTGTGTGTGTGTGTGTGTGTGTGTGTGTGTGTGTGTGTGTGTGTGTGTGTGTGTGTGTGTGTGTGTGTGTGTGTGTGTACGCATATGTTTCTGCACATGCCAATGTGTGTGTGACAAAAAAAAATATTCAAAACCAGAGCAGGGCAAAGAATGATAAAGAGACAGATTGAGATATGAGAGGGTAAAACAAGAAAAAGAGAGGACGGGTACCGAGCCACGTGTTCATCTTCTCTGAGCTGCAGTGCTCCAGCAAGGGCTGAATCAGGACATCCAAATCTTCTTTAGGGGCTTCCTTAGTGAACTTCTACTCGCATGGCAGACAGAGAAAGAGGAATGGAAGGATAAAGAGATAGAGGGAAAGAGAGATAGAGAGGGAAGGGGAGATAATAAGAAAAACGATGAGACAGCAGCACTCTGGAGGATGAGGCAAAAATGCACAGTAAGCACAAGCCCCAGTGACTGCGCGGTTGATCCCCTCGAGTAAATAGGTCCTTCCCGTGTGTCAGATGTAGATGACTGAATTGAATTACTATCAGATAGCCAATACACATGAAATAAAGCTATTTAGATATAAGGTTTGACAGTAAAGTTCCTACAGAGCTTGAATGCACTTAATGGGTGCAGTCATGCACATTACTGTCCCGGTTTTGTGTCTTATCCAGGTGTTTATCATATTCATGATATGCTGTTTAAAGTTTAAACAGTATACCAGTATCAAGGTTTGTGTGTCTTGATTCCTGAACATCTGAGCCACTCGTTTCTGATTGAGTTACTTAAACAGTTGAGAATGAACTCAGTTTGGTTTGATGTAGCTTACCCATCTGATCACTGGTAATGGAAAACAAGAGTGACAATAGGATTTATGCATTACCTTTTATTTCATTGTGAAATCATTTATCATCATGTTTTTTGTTTAACTGAATAACTATGACCCACCTGCATAGCAGAGAATGATCAGACCTGGATAAGGTGTTTACATGCCACAGTATCCCGGCTTTTATTTAGCTAGCATCCAGGTTTTAAAACAAACATACAGGATATGCTGTTTATATGTGTAATCCTCCGGAATCATAACCAGAATACTCGTGCACATGGAAACATGGGCTCTCTCTCCACCAGCTCTTATCTCGGTTTTTAGCTGCTAAATGTTCATCTTGAGCTTCTTTTTTTGGAAACGACTGCATATGAAGGTTGATGGAAACAGCTCTGACTGAACTCCATCAAGCAGGTTGATAATTGTAAGTGTTTTTGCACTTCAGAGTGCAAAAAATGAGCGAGTGAGTCCCTGGATTCAGTGTTGAAAATATTGATTAAAGCATGTTTAATGAAGTGAATAATTTCATAGTCTATATCCTTGACGTTCCAATTCCGGGATTGCTCCGTTGCCGACGGAAATTCTGACAGGAGATCTCTGCAGGTTAAATCCAGACAGCTAGCTAGACTATCTGTCCAATCAGAGTTTTCTGTTGAATGACTAAAACAACTTTTGAACGTACAGGTGTTCCACCAAAACAAGTTCCTTCCCGAGGCCTTTTTGCAGCGGCACGGCGGCTTTTACCGGTCCCTAGCACCGCCCAAGACGATTGTGATTGGTTTAAAGAAATGCCAATAAACTAGAGCACGTTTTTCTCCCGCACTGGAATGCTGTGTGGACTAGCCAGACCCTCCTCCGCAGTGCCGTGGTGGAGGAAGGTCTGGCAAAAAGAGAGTAATAATTTCATGAGACCTTTAACAGATAAATGTTTAATAATGAGGCAGGGAATTCATTCACCATGTTTGCTTTGCAGCTAGATGAATGTTGATTTTTGTTTATAGCAAATGCTACAGGGCACCTTTAACAGCACTTGTACTACTTACACTATTGAACACAAATACATTAAAATATTCAGTACTGTGCTTTGCAATATCTGTCTGTGTTTCAGATTGTGCTCTTTGAGTGTAAGATTAATCAAAATGAAAGGACATTTCTACAAACGAGGCGTGGTGTTTCATTACTGCGTTATTGACTCATGACGGCGGCTGCGCGGTCTGTTCTAATGGGCGATGACACACAAATTATCTCATCTGTCTTTGGTACTCTACCTCCACCGTAATGTGCAGAGGATCCACAATCTGCCAGATCATGAGTGACAGGAAGTCGATAGCCAGCAGCACTCCAACTGTTGCGTAGAGTTTCCATGGCTCCAAGTGTTGCTGTGTGAGCAAACGACACACAAACAAACACATACACAACAGTCATCACTATCCAAGGGCATCGCGAGCCAGTCCACAAACAAAGACAAACAACCAGGACAAATAATACGACAGGCGTCCTTGTAATTTCTGGATGACTGGGTGCGAATTGTCTTTCTGAGTTCGTGTCTCTGAATGTGTGTACAAGTGTGTGTATAAGTATATTTTAAGAGCAGCAGGAGTGTGTGTGTGTGTGTTGTGTGTGTGTGTGTGTGTGTATGTGCAGGTGACACACAAAGAGCTGCAGTAGCTATATTTGTGCTGCCACCTGAAATCATCATTTATACACACTGAAATGACACTACTTTTGTGTGGACAGTTTCCGAAGCGGCCAATATCTTTTTTAACATAAGCCATAATGGAAGCAATACAGCCGTAACCGAAAAACAAGCCCGCCAAAATGAGCTCTCCTACTGCGACTCCCTACTCTTTCTTACCACACATCTTTTTTCATTCGACCACGCTGGCTTACTCCCAGCACCTCCAACATAGTAACAGCCATTCAAGCGTGCAATGACTAAAACTGAAAAATAAAATAAAGACGGAAAACACATTACACAGTCCTGGGCGCCTCTTCACTTGAGTTGCATGAAAAATGATTTGAAAAGTGCTCATTCTCCCCTCGATTTGTGAAAGTTTCTTTAAACTAATGCTCTCTAGCAAATTGCCCTTCTGTGGACATGAAGAGAGTTGAAAGTCAACCCGATTCGTTGTGCTTTGGCTCAAATAATAAACCCCCCGAAGGTTGGATTTCTGCATAGAACTTTAATACTCATCCATATTCATAAATATTCCATAAATGGCTTAATCTCTTATTCTTCTGATTAGGTCTTAGAAATTCCCACAACACATCACAGAGTGGCAGTATCTTGCTGGCTCCAGGATACACTATCTTCAAGAGGACACACACACACACACACACACACACACACACACACACACACACACACACACACACACACACACACACACACACACGCACGCAAATAAAGCTGATGGCGTGGGAATCAGGGTCCTGGTTATGTGTGCCCCAAATATGCAAGCTTCTATGCCTAAATATTGCATGTGTGTCGGTGCATGTGCATGTGTAAAGTACAGTATCTATGTCAGTGTGTGTCCAACACCCTTATCCCTGCACTCTCGCTACAACCCCAGCATTGTGAATGATGCCGAGCTGGCCTCTTAGAAGATTATGTTACTAGGAGGAAGCCTGCAAAGTTTTTAACTTTGCTTTTTTATCAGCGGGCGCCACACATGCTGCGTGGCCCGGCCTCCCTCTCCCATCCTTTCTCGGCTCTCCTGAGAGCGCTGAGAGGCTTATCCCTCCCTCCCACTCTTCCTCCCTACCTTCTTCTTCTCCTTCTTTTCGTCCTTCTTTGTGAAGAGTGTGTGGACCCACCAGATCTTGGTGAACATGCTGCCATACGCCAGGCTGAAGCCGAGGCCCAGGAGCCACAGGCGGAACTGGAGGAGGAGAGAATTTTAAAATACCTTTATTCAAGGGTGTAGGTTTGGTTTCAGAATTGGGGGCACAATGAATAAAAAAAAAAAGAAATTTATATATACTGTCTATCAATCTACTTTCTCTGTAAATAAGAATATAACTTAACTTTTATTTGTAGTTACAGTTACAGTAAATCAATCTAAATTATGATGACATTGGTTATTGTGTTTTCCATAATATGTATATAAATATATTTTGAATGCAGTATTCCTACTTTAAATCATGTTTAGTTTCATTGATAGAAATTGTAATGTATTTGCATCTTTAATGCAAAGAGCTCTGTGCTTTACTGCCTAAGTGATGCTTCATTCAAGCGTCTTTTTAAAGAGAATATTTGGTCATAAAAATATAGATTACATGAACATTTTCTTTATCCGAAAAACACATAGAGGGGGTCGGAGTACTTTTCAGGTCTGAACAGTGTCTGCAGGTATTCCTTTTAATTTACTACGTAGATCCCTAACAACCTTATTTTTATCAACTCCTCTCTTTTCTCATCAGGACTTTAAGAGCTTTAACCTGAAATTGTAAAAGTGAGGGGCTGAAATAGAAGTGATGGAAGCCCTGGCCTTTATTTAACTACAACAAATAAAAAAAATAAACTATATGATAGATAGATAGATAGATAGATAGATAGATAGATAGATAGATAGATAGATAGATAGATAGATAGATAGATAGATAGATAGATAGATAGATAGATAGATAGATAGATAGATAGATAGATAGATAGATAGATAGAGTAGGTGATGGAAGTTGGTGGTGGGGAAATGTAGAGATTGCAACAGAAAAAGAAAAAAAACTATTCAGAGCTGAAGGTCAGCAGAGGCAGAGTGCAAGAGAGAGGCAGGACAAAGCATGAGAGAGAATAACTGGACAGAGACAAAGAGCAGAGAAACTACAGAAATGGAAATTGGCTTCCACAACAAAAAGACTCAACATGGGCGACAGAGAAAGCACTCCCACTCGTCATTAGTGCTGGGATCCCATCGTCTGTGCTATTCCGGCACCCAGCAAATCATGTATGTGCCACTGAATACCAAAATACATTAAAATACTTGATGAATTATGTCAACGTTTGAACTTTCATCATATGTCATCCACTAAGGTTGAGTGATCATACTCCTGAAATGAGGTTTTGCAGGTGTCTGCTTGCCACAGGCAGAACATCCAAACTGTCCGGGCCTCACAACAACACCTAAATGTGTGTTTGCTTAATGTCACAGTAGAGCAGGGCTTTACTAAAACTGAGAGCTGTTAACTGATGAGTGCAATATTTGTGGCACAAAAAAATAGGTCCATCAAATATTTGCAGACAATACCCAGCCCTCCTCATCCTGCCCTCTGGCTCTTTTCCACCTCTGTCTGTCTCTTTCTCCTGTTACCTGGCAGACGACGGGGAACTGAGATCTGTGGACGTGGTGACCATCAATCCCCAGCGGAAACACTGCGGCCAGAGCCATCATGCAGCCCACCGCTGTCATGTTGTTCAAGTATGGCTGAGAGTTCTGGATGTAGCTGAAACAGTGAAGACATGAAGACAACAACAACAAAATACTGGTAATTATCATTTCTGCTTAAAAGTACAATTGCTGAATTTGTAGGTATACAGGTGTTAATTGTGTTGGTGGCCTTTTTTTCTGCGCTTAGAAATGTCATTGACTGCTGTTAATTGCTCTTATGTTGGTTTTTAATTCAAAATGTATCGTTATTTCCTGGTTCAGGCAGCCTGGCCATAGTAAGACATCTCCTTTGACGATGGATGTGATAATCATGTACACTGCGCTGTATGTGGCAGTACAGACAGGAGCTTACAGGATAATGACGCAATCAGTAACCATAAAGAGAAAACATAATTGTGTGTGATTTCTAGTGGTTGAAGAAGTATTCATATTTTTTACTTAAGTAAAACTACTAATAACCCACTCCACAGTCCTGCATTCAAAACATTCCCTAGTCAAAATACATAAGTATTATCAGCAAAATGTACTTATCAGGTTATTTAATATTAAAAGTAAAAGTAAATTTTTTTATTATTATATATATATATATATATATATGATGTTTAAGGTTGTGCTATTTTAACTCCAATCTAATTTAATACTGTTAGTTTCATCTACACTAACGCATCATATTCTATAAAATCATATGTTAGTAGCTTTGCTGTCCTGTGAGAACCACGTATCTCATTTTGTCAGAAAAACAGATCTGTTTTCAGCTTTGTGACGATGCATTTTCTGCTGATGCTGATCGAATTCCAATTCAAAATCACCAAATTTGGAGATACATGGTTTTCACTGGACATAAAGGGCATGAAAAATCTAAGAATTACTAAAGCTGTCAGACAAATGTAGTGGAGTAAAAATACTCTACTGGTGATTTCTATCCAGTTGAGACAATGTGTTTCTATAAATGCTAGAGACATTCTCAGGATAATAATCTCCAGATTTAAGATGTTTAATATAATCTGCACTGTACCATAACACCCACCCACCCAGCACAGCAGCTTTCCTCTGCCCCTCAGCTCAAGCTCATCCTGCAGCAGTAGGTGTGATTTTTATATTCTTTCATCCTGCTGACCTGTCCTTGTGTTGCCCTGAGGCCATGCTGCTTATTTACTGTACACACACACACACAAACAAACACACACACACACACACACACACACACACACACACACACACACCACACAACACAACACACACACACACACACACACACACACACACACACACACACACACACTATTATATATAATATAAATTTCAGTGTGCTACAAGAGTTATTGAGTGCTGCTTTCTTCCGTTTTATGCACCACGTCTTGAGGTAGCCTTGAATCAAGGCTATTGTTAGATAATAATAAAAATAGAGAATCAATCTATCTATCTATCTATCTATCTATCTATCTATCTATCTATCTATCTATCTATCTATCTATCTATCTATCTAAGACACTGCACAGGAATTTTTCAGTGGTTATATAACCTTTTTGCTGTATTTCCACTGGCCTCTGCAACATTATCATTCATTTGGAGTCGTATTTGTATTCACATGATGAATAAGTCCAATATCACTAAACTTTTAGCTCTGTTTTTGGTCTCCACCAACTCCCAGGGCAAATATCTGTCTCGTTGGCTGCTAAATGCTCCACTGTGCTCCACTACGTTTAACAGCTAGTTGCTAACTGTGTTTATCTGTTGTGAGCAAAGCCACACCCAAATCACTTTCTAGTGCCTAAACTCGAGAGGCAGCGGTGCCATTTAGCATTTACATTAACCTCAACAGAGGGAAGGATCTCTGTTGAACATGTGAATTATACTTTCCTCTGTTTCACATTCTACAAATACTCACATTCACACATGGTATGCAATCACAGAAATTTTAATTGCATTTTGTGTCTGTTAAGAGGCACAAAGCCACTCTTTAGAACATGCCCCCACAACTGGCATTTTAGCTAACTGGGAGCTCTGGCCATTAGCTGCAGCAACTCCAGTTTGCTAGCACCGATTTTGGTCGTTTTTTTTCTCCTATTGACAGTACTCGATCAAGATTCAGGTAAAAATTGGCCGGATTTCTCCTTTAAATGATTAATCCATTCTCAAAATACTTGCAAATGAATGGTTGCAACTCTAATGAACATGCATGTTCCCGCCCACCCGCCCACACACACCCGCCAACACACACCCTCCCATCCGCCTACACACACACACATAATTATGAATAATATCATTTTCAGTGTGCTACAAGAGTTATTTTGAGTTTTATGCACCACGTCTTGTGGTAGCCTTGAATCAAGGCTACCACTTTACTATTATTTACTACTATTAGATAATAAAAAGTTGTATCAATTATCCATCTATCTATCTATCTATCTATCTATCTATCTATCTATCTATCTATCTATCTATCTATCTATCTATCTATCTATCTATCTATCTATCTATCTAAGACACTGCACAGGAATTTTTCAAGTGTTTCGGTGGTTATATAACCTTTTGCTGTAATTCCTCTGGCCTCTGCAACATTATCATTCATTTGGAGTCGTATTTGTATTCACATGATGAATGTAAGTCCAATATTCACTCAGCTTTTAGCTCTGTTTTTGGTCTCCACCAACTCCCAGGGCAAATATCTGTCTCGCTGGCAGCTAAATGCTCCACTGCGCTCCACTATGTTTAACAGTTAGTTGCTAACTGTGTTTGTCTGTTTGGTGCTGAGCAGGTAGTGCACAGTGCTACTGTTCTTTGAGAGCACTGAGAGTTAATCAAAAAAGTAAATTTGCGGGTCAGACAGCTAAACAATTAACTGAAACTCACTATAAAGCTCCTTAAATTTGAGGGGCGCTGCAGATTCCAGCGATAATTCTCTGTAGGTTCATCATTACAAGCAACTCCTTTCACCTTGTCATTTCATAGATAAAAATATAGATTATAACTGCTTTAAACAGTGACACCGTGTTTCTAAAGGATTGTGATTGCGTTGCGATGTATTTTTGTCTCCTAACAAGGCAGTTAGTGGCAAAGTCATTTTGTGAAAACAGCTTACTGAAAAAACTTTATTTGATCTAACTCATAGTGTTTTGACAGCTGAGATCAGCCCTCGGTGAAACTGTACTTGAAATATAATCAAAGCTGGAAGAAGGCCCGACTGGCACACTGCAGCCAGCCAGAGATCCCCAAAGGAACGAACCTCTCCAGCTTTCTGAAAAACTCCTGATAAGCTCATGGACTTATGGGACTTTAAATCACTTTGACCCGGGTCAAACATAAAAATACTATGTTAAAAAGACATCGGAGATATGCTGCGGAGGGTTCACGGACATGTATTAAGCTTCAAAATCCAAGATCAAAAGGCAGTTTTTAAAGGAAGTCTATTTGCATTTGGTGTAGGGCTATGCTTAAGCTGTGACAATGAAACCAGCTGCTAGATTGAGCAAAGCCACACCCAAATCACTTTGTAGTCCCTAAACTCGAGAGGCAGTGGTGCCATCTAGCATTTACATTAACCTCAACAGAGGGAAGGATCTCTGTTGAACATGTGAATTATACTTTCCTCTTTTTCACATCCTACAAATACTCACATTCACACATGGTATGCAATCACAGTGAATAATCAGCTCTGCTGAAGAAGCAGCTGGGTGTTGTTACAGGATGTATTTCCATTCACTACTCCTCAAACAGGCAACCTTCATGTAACAATAACGGTGTCTTTAACCTATGAGGCACAATTTAGTGGATCCATCAATTCTCATTATTTTCAGCTTTTAAAAAAATAATTTTAATGATGACCTCCTTCGGAGGACAGCTTTATTTTCACGATTATCAGAGATACTACTCATCACTAATGCCTCTTGGAAGGACACACATGAAGAGTGGAAAAGCAAAAAAACATGACAGCAAAATGTTAGAATATAATAATGAATGCTAGGGCTGCAACTAATGATTTTTCATTTTCAATTCATCTGCCAATTTATTTTTTCAATTAACCTGTTAATTGTTTGGTCTATAACACATAAGAAAACTCTTCTTTTGACCAAAGATATTTAATGTAATATAATTTTACACCAAGAAAATAGTAAAATTCTTACATTTGATAAGCTAAAACCAAAATATTTGGCATTTTTGCTTAAAAATGGATTAAATGATTAATCCATTCTCAAAATACTTGCAAATGAATTGTCTATTGATCAACTAATGGTTGCAGCTCTAATGAACATGTACGTGCGTGCAAACTCACCGGACGTTGCCATTGTAGATGTTGAAGGTTAGACAGACAATGCCAAACAGGATGCCGAGGCCAGCGAAGACGGACACAGCAGCAAACAGCTTCTGAGACAAGAACCTGTACTCTTCGATCACCACTGTCCGATCAGCCGGAGGTCCAGCACCTTAATGGAAAGGGAAAGAGAAAGAAATGTGAAAAAAATGAAATGCTTCTGGTCCCATCATCTCTCAATTACAGGTAACATTTCACTTTATTAATGGGATAATAACTTTGCTTAAAGCTCCTAAAGACTAGCTAATCTAATCTAAATGATTACTATGTGAACAGCCAACTCAATCTTTTTTTTCATCTTCCAATTTTACTCTTCTAAACAAAGGAATTGTGCAGTTCCCAGTAAAATGGGCAATAGAAAACAAGGTACAACCAAATGCAATACTATAAATGTCTTCCAGGAGTAACTGTCTGAAAATGTGTGCCGTTATCCCCGTATTTGAATGATATAACATCCTCTTCCAGTGTGGCCGTTCAGAACAGCTATAAACACTTTTGATTTCAGACATTGTCGCACAACAAAACACATGTATTGCTGTTCGAGCATGACTGACTATTGACATTCAAATGGCTGAGTGTACAATTTTAAGGCTCTTGTACTTTACCTAAGTATTTCCATTTTATGCTACTTTATACTTCAACTTCACTACATTTCAGAGAGAAATACTGTACGTTTTCCTTTTCTGCATTTAAGAGCTATAGTTATGTTACTTTTCAAATTATGATTTTACACACAACACTTATGATCAGTTTATAAAATATGATACCAACAGTAAATTAAGTAGTTAAATTAGTTCCATTTTGACCAACGACATCATTAAAGTATGACTTGCTTGCTTGACTTATGAGTACTTTTACTTTTGATACTTCAAGTACATTTTGTTGCTACTTACTTTTTTAACATTTAGAATGCAGGACTTATTGTACTGTTACACTGTGGATGGCTACTTTTACTCAACTAAACAATTTGAATACTTCTTCCACCACAGCATACAGTTCAGTGGTGTACACATGTATACTCCATAAAACATTGATATTGCTGAAGCACAGAGAAGTAAAAAATACAACCAACTTCAACTGTGACCAATGATTCATACTTAAATGTCAATTTCATTACTATACTGTAACGTAATGTAAGCAAGCAGAAAACTTTGGTGTTAATAAAGAGTAAAAAAGTGTGTGTTTTTACAAACTACCCAATTATTTATGCTTGTGTAGCTTTAAACATGAAGAATTCCTCAATGAGGAGGGTTCAAAGAGGGGCAGATGGACAGGGAGTCTCGTTTACCCTCAACAGCCTCCGACTATCTGTCTGTCCAATTCTGGGACTGCTTGCAGATTTGTGTGTCTATGTGTGTGCACTCCCGAGAAAAGACAATAAGGACTGTATATATACTGTGTGCAGGATAAGCACCTAAACAGCATAAATGCTCAAGGGGGTGCATGTGAGTGCAAGGGAGCATTTTTGTGTGCATATAGTGTACATATAGTGCGATGTGTGTGTGTGTGTGTGTGTGTGTGTGTGTGTGTGTGTGTGTGTGTGTGTGTGTGTGTGTGTGTGTGTGTGTGTGTGTGTGTGTGTGTGTGTGTGTGTGAGAGAGACAGAGATAGAGAGAGAGAGAGAGAGAGTGAGTGTAATAGAGGTTGACAGAGTGTGTGTGTATGTCAGTGGGGAAGCAGAGCAGGAGTGTCAGCACCGCATGAAGCTGATGTGTCAGATGTCACAAGAAAAGTACTCCCTCGAGGGTCACAGGGTGTCAACACACCCATGATGCTCTCTGTTCAGATGCTTGTCACTGCTGTCACATAACTGAGGTGCGTCTGGTGTCATCTGACTAAGGAATAACAATATAAGAGGTTTTCTGCAGGGTTCACTGAAGGCTTTTTAATACCACATAAAATACAATTACATAAGTGTTTCACTATCTCACTGGCGAAAGTAGGAAAGTGTGATGGAAAACTAAATTGTAAGGGACAATATGGCCAAAAATTATGCATTACTTTAGCATTTTTTTCTCTACTTCCCAACAGTACACAATAATAATTAATGATATAATTGATTAAATGAATGCAACCTGGACCCACATAAGCAGAAGAAAATTATACTTTTTTTTTTTTTTACTAAAAATCTATATTTGCTTATTATGAAATGATTAGCTTTCTAGCTACTGTAGCTAGTAGTAGGGACAGTATTTGCTACAGGTTTGATGGTGCTGACTGAAGGAGAAGGTATGAGAGGAAAACTTAACGCAGCAGATGAGCCAGTAGTTTAGCCTTCGTTCTAATTAAATTGCTACATAACGGCATTGGGATGAAATTAATGACTAGTACTTGTACAAGTTACTGTCTGGAGCTGGTGCATATGCCCATGCCAGTCTGATGAGAGGGGCTGGACAGAGAAGGGCGAGCTGCAGGAGGAGGTCTCACTCTGTTTTTTTTGCTTCCTGATTACTCCAGCTTTTAAGTCTGTATCATTGCTTTTATTGAATATGACTTAATTTTTTTAAATTTAATTTAATCTTTTTTTGATTTTTATTCTTGTCATTATATCCTGTTTTATTGTATGTTTTGTTTGCCATGTTTTAATGCATTTATTTAAATGTTTATTACTTTTTTTTGTTATGCATAAAAGAGAATACTAAAGACTGTAATGAATGAATGAGTATACAGCATGTACTAATTAATGCTGTGTGTATGTGTTGGCTGTCCATTTACTCAATGCATTTGCACCATTTAAACCCTCCTCCGTCCTTGATCAAGGAATCAGGACAGGGTGTTGCCATGGAGACCCAGCTCTATAACAGTTGCCACAGCGATTAGAAAAAGAGCTGAGCTGAAGTGGTTGTTAGGGCGACCGTAAAGAGAGTGAGAAAGTGAGGAAGGGAGGCGCCTGGTAAGCACACAGGAAATCAAGCGGCAGGGTTAAGTTGAGAACCCCCGTGTGTACTTCACCCTGTCAGCGTGGAGCAAATCAAGCGCCTCCCCCCTCCCCACCGCCCTTGTAAAAAAAAAAAGAATTCCCCGAACTGATTCAGCTCCAGAGAGCAGGAAATTACTAATTTCCGCCCAACAAGTTAATGTTAGATGGATGTGTCTTTATTTGGTAAACAGTGAAAAATGAAATGAAACTCCAACTGAGGAAGCAAGGCAGAAACTAAGTCAACAAACTCACCTCTGACAAGAAGGAGAGCCAGTCAGTTTCAACCCAGCGGGATTTAACTGGGCTAACACAGAGCCAGTCACGTTGCAACAAGCCAAACTAAAGAGCTGGCAGCTGGCCTGTGAAGGACATGTTGTCTACATGCATACAGGTCACCTGTCCCTCGCCACTGATGCTGACCTGGAATCATTAACTCTTCTGGGTTCAGTTAGGCCTTGGCAGCTCATCATTTCCTTAAAAGCCTATAAAAAGGTGGCTCTCTGCGGACCACTGAGGCGTGCAAGATTGATTAGTGGCACACTCTGTCCAGGCACAAGTATGTCACCTCTCCAGGGAGGGACGGGCCAGTAAACAACCACAGAATTGGTCTTGGCGTCTGAGGAAAATCAGCAGTAATAGGTTTTCACAGCAAACTAGAATACGGGTATCAGGAGTTAGAGAGAAGGTTCTGGTTTGTGTGAAGTGAGCTCAAGCGTCTTCATTTAGCAGAATGATGTAAAACAATGGCCAGTTATTGTTTGTGGCCCGTTGGTTTGTCCCACTTACCAACTCGGTCAGAAGTTGGAGCTGCAGCAGTGGCTGTGACACACAGCTCATGGAAGCACTTAAGGTACTTCAAAATACTTGGCGCACGATTGCTGCAATTTACAGCAAAACTCTTTCTGAGAGTCAAATCTAAACCCACAGACATGATCTGAACACACACATATCTTTACATTGAGTATGACTTGCACTTTCTGAGGATATCATTATCTCCAATGTCCATCACAAATAAACGTCCCTAAATCTGCTTTGAAATCAGAAAAAAAGGTGCACCATATATGTATTCCAGACCTTTTTTAAGTGTTATTAAGTATTAATGTAGTCCAGTGATAGTTGTCTGTACATCCATGGGTACATTGCAAACAGGAACTGCTATTAGCTAATTTGGCACACTTTTTATTGGTGCCAGTTTGAAAAAATGAAAATAAATCTGGGCTCAAAAAAAAAGTTGTAGCCCACAGCTAACTCACTGGGGGAGGGGAGCAGTGTTGTGGAGACGCAGTCTTGATTTGGTCTGAGGGTGAACCCACAGTGTTAGACATCGAAAACTCCTGGGTTAGCAAGTCAAACTGTACATCTGCTGCACCAACATTTTAACACATGTTGGAGAGTGAGTGTGCGGGCGGCTCTTTTTGGGCAAGCGTCAGCATCCAAATAACTAGCTTCACCCAAACTAGCGGTTACAGAAAATCCAGCATGATTATATGTAATTTACACAGTAAGAAAGTCTAAATTAAGCCACACAGAGGAGGTCTAATGTCAAAGCACAGAAATGTGACCCTCTTGACTCACAGCATGACAGACAGGACACAAACACAGACAGGATGTTGAGTGAAGACAGTGTCATGAACTCCATCTTACCTATCCAAACATCATTGCCAAACCAGGAGAGGTTCTTCTGAGAGCTGTCATAGTAACCGATCTTCTTGTAACTGCCTCCTAGATGAATGGGAAAGAAAGAAACAGCAAAGCCCAGAAGCCAGAGAGAATGCTAAAGTTTAATTCATAAAGCTTGTGTAATTCATTTCCTCCCCTGGTGTTTTGTGGGGGATCATGATTCCAACACAACAAAACTGACTAACAGACAGAACTGATTTCTATTCATACAACCACGATTTAGCCATTTTTCTATCATTACTGAGCTTTCGTATTAATGGCATGCGTGGGTACAGAAAAGACACACAATGAACGGATAAAAGAAATAAGGGATGAAAATGTGCATAAAGAAGGACAAACAAAGAAGTACCAAGGGGAGAAGAAGGAGAAAGGGAAGGGAAAAAAAAGGAGCCTATGAGGCAGTCTTGACCAGGAATACTGATGAGGTCCCACAGTGATTCAGGGATGCAAGTCAGGTCGTCTCATTGTGGATGTCAAATTACCTCGACACCACAACAGGAAATATGAGACAGAGTGTGAGGGGAAAGGGGGCAGGATTATAAATCCTGATCCTTTAGGACGCCAAAGGGAACAGAGGTAGAAAATAATCCTCAACCTTATCCTGTGCAGGGAAACTCATTAAGTCACTGGTGACAAATAGGATGCCATTTTCAGAAACGGCTTAAACCGAAGACTTGGGCCCAATTAGAGCGGAGCCTTGAGTCAACACATTCCTGCATCAAGACCATTCGCATGTGCAATTACAGGATATTAAGACCAATCGCAGTGGCGCCCACGACAACAAACAAAAACAACCCCCCCCCACCCCCAAAAAAAAAAAAATTAAATGAGCCGAAAGCAACAATCCATATATGAGAAATACAGTCACCTGGGATTTTTTTTAATGAGTAAGTGACAATTATTGCAATACAACATCTGTGGGAGGACAGCGTGGGAGTGTTTTACCTTGCAGTTGCTCGATAAGAGTCATTGCCATCCTAGAACCCTGGGCGTCAAACACCACTTGGCCCTGAGACACAGACAAGAGGAAGTGTTTTTCATTTTTTCTTTCTTACTTTTTTTTTTTTTTACAGCAAATGATTAATTATTTCCTTGAAGGAATGTGTCACATTTTGATAAATACACTTAGTTGCTTTTTTGCCAAGAGATACATGAGAAGATTGATACCACTCTTATATGTGTATTCTCAATATGAAGTTACAGCCAGCAGCCAGTTAGCTTAGCATCAAGACGGGAAACAGCTAGCCTGGCTCTGCCAAAGGTATAGGAGGACAATCATTTTGTACAATGAGGTATTCTTACTGACATTTTGGATGCCCTCACTTTAGGCTTTTATCTCCAAATGACGACGTCTAGATGACCTGGATAAAGTGTTGGCTTGTTTACAACCTGTCTGATCATCTGACCGCTTATCTAGACCCATCACACTTCACTGCAGCAATGTTGCAGTGTTCCCAAATGTTATCATAATTAACAGAAAGGAGGGACAAAACTACAAAAATTGGTTGTAATTTGCCTCTATCATGTTGCTTTTTTTCAATTACCACTTCATTAGATATACCTGTGAAATCTAATGCGACCCAATACAACAGCTCGGCCATAAATTCTACCTCAGAGAGGTGTAAATGTAACTATAGGTTTATAATTGAGGTTGTACTGTAGTTTGCAGTGGTGTTGAACTGGATGTATGTTATGTTTTGCACACCCCATTCACAAACATGTGGGAGGAAGAATATAAGAAACGCATTTCAATATAACGCAATCCAGTACCCCACTGCCAATTACGAATTCAGTAATAAACATGTAGTCGAATTAACAACTAAGATTTTGACTAAATCTGAGCATTATAAGCTTCATAAAGGTAGATGTCGTGGCAGAGCTGCTGGGATGGATTGCAGCAGATTTTACAGGTGTGACTAACAAGGTGTCCAGGGAGTGTATGTGAACAGTTATTACTGTAGTTACTTTATTACATAAAATTCAATTATTCTGATTTTATAAATAACAATGGGAGCATAAACACTTGGTTTTATTATCTGTTCTTTCTTTTTTCTCATCCTCTGCACTTACCGAAACACCTTCAAAGGAGCTTGTGTTGAGGGCCCTGTAGATCTCAGAGGTGATGTCGTGGTTGTTGTAGTTGAAGTCCTCCAGTCGTCGGCCCTTTGCCTTAAGTGGTGCCACGGTCTTATTGAGAGCAAGGGCCAGAGCCCACACTGCATCGTAGGCAAGAGGGGCCTCCTGAAACCCACCGGTCTCCTCAGGGTTCTTCCCACCCAGACGAGACATCAAGGCGGCAATAAACTCCTGCGATGTCTGATAGATACAGGACAGAAAGGATATCAAAGAGGAGTCCTTCTGAAAAAATCATGCAATGCTGCGAACAAGACATTAATATGTAAATGTAAATACTCAATGGCAAAGAGGGGGAGACTGCAAAATGGAAGCAGTGGTGGATCATCTGGAGGATTTATGTGTTTTTTTTTTTTATTAGTCCTGCATGATCCTGGATGAAAAACCTGCAGTCATAGCGCTAAACTAACTGCTGCAGTGTAACGTTTTTTAAAGAATAGTTTAGAAATCTTGATAAATACGCTTTTTCATTTTCTTGCTGGGGCTGCACAATTAATTGAATTTTATGGAAATCGCAATGTTTGCACAATCTTTGTTAAAGGCAAAATATGTAACACTATGTAACTTTTAGCTGCATCTGTAGTTCCAATGAGACAACCTGTAGAGCTAAAAGTTACCTAGTGTTGCTTTAAGTATTGTGGTGCTGCAGAGACGTCCCATCTTACAAACCGTATCCTATAGACAAAAGAAAAAAATCTTTGTTTTGTACAGATCCTCACTAGCCTAGAAATCTAGACGCACCCTAGTGGAAGCAAAATTATTTTGCAGCCAGGGGGGTCTAGGCACTCTCCGATGACTTGCGAGTTGGAAAAACCAAACTCTGGTCAGGCCAATCACATTGTGTATAGAGTCGGTGGGCGGGCTTATGGCTGCTGCTGCTGGGAACAGCGGTTTTCTGGAAGACTTGGAGTTAAGCTTTTCTTTGAGAAAAGAACAAAGAACGGCACTGAAGTCATTCTTACAAAAGGAAGATGTGTTGATGAGTTTTGCCGACCGGATACAGCAAAAGTTTAATCTATCAACTAGCTTCGCTACCTTCTTCGTTGCTCTGCCTGGTTGTAGTGTATCCTATTGCGTGCAGAGGGAATTTGAAAGACAACCGTTCATCCCGCCCCTCGGATTGAGCTCTGTCAATGGAGAGTTCCCAGACCCAACATCTTGGCTTGTCAGGCTAGATCCTCACAATAATCACACTATAATCTTTTTTTAATGTCAATATTTTTCAATGAGAATAATGATACAAAAATGATCATTCCCTCCAATATTGTGAATCATATCGCATTATCAGTCAAAAATAATCACAATTAGATATTTTCCTCATATTGTGCAGCCCTATTTCTTGCTGAGAGTTAGAGTAGAAGATTGATACCACTCTAACATGAGAGTATAGTATCAATCTTCTCATCTCAGAGAACAAGCCTCTTTCTCAAAATGTTGAATTTTTCCTTTAAATGTGCTGCACTGACTAAAGGAGGAAGCTAAAATATCTGTTTACATGTTTGTTACATACAGAGGCAGTTCTTCTAATATTACAAATGGCCCTTTTGCAATTAGCAAAAGTGAGTTGCCCTGACTAGAGTTAAAGATGCAGTAAGTAAGACTTATAAAACTAACTTTCTGTCATATTTGCTGAAACTGACCCTATGTTCCAGTAGAACTATATGAAGCTGGTCATTTAAAAACAAAATCTGGCTCCTCTGGCACCACCTACAGTCCAAACGTCCACCACTCCCTGTTCAGATGCTCCAATCATTGCCAGGGGGGGTATCTAACTGCGTGTCAATCACTGCTCATGCACACACATTCATTCTCCCTTGTGGGGGGAGGGGCTTAGGAGACCGTTTGGGCTTTAGCAGAAAGGGGGGAGGGACTGAGAATTTGTCAATGTCTTTGGCTAAGGATCTTCACAATCCTACCTACAGCACAAGTACTATTATATTGGCTCTGATGGACATTATTATTTTCTTGCTTTTAACTGACATTAAATTCAAGTAGAGTATAAAATACTCACATGTGGGTGCAGCTGTAAATTAAGACATTCAATCATAAAACATGTAGGATTTTGACATGTGGCTCCCGAACAAATATGACCAATCCTGAAAATCTTAAATGTGATTTTCAACTTTATTCCAACATATTTCTTTTCTGTTTCTGTGTACAATTAAGCTGTTTTGTAATTAAACACCAATTAACATTATCTACCTCTGAAAGCCGCGATACTTGTGTGACGGTAAATTATTGCTACCAATCACCAAGTTGCCGCCGTGGATTCTGTAAGGCCCATTAGGCCCACACACAACCAATTCAGCTATGTCAAATTCATCTCATTGAAATTCCATCTTGGCATTTAAATCTGCCACTACCTACTGAAATCCAGCTGACAATGTACAATTGCAGACCCTGAAGTACTGGTACACCAGTTTCATCTGAATGCACTATCTAGAAGAAATGCCAATTTCAAACTTGGAAATTGAATTTGAATAGATTGACTATGAGCAGGAGTTCAGGCTGTAATTCTTATCACCCGTTGAGTCAACAGCTAAATCAGCAGGTAGCGGCAGGTGCTGTATGAATATAAACAACAGCTGCTGATGAGGTGCGAGAGAGGAAAGGAGGAGTGTGGGGAGATGGGGGGGGAGGGGGGGGTGGATGTTGGAAAAGGTAGGGATGAGGAAATGATAAGGAGAATGGAAAGGTGGGTAAACAAGAAGAATGAAAGAATGATCCACCATAGACCAGCAGAGTTGGAGAAGGTCGAACAATGGGAGAAAGGAAGAGACAGTTTAAGAAGATTAGAGAAGGTGAACAGAGGGGAGCGACTGTTACCTGAGAGGCAAAACGAGGATCGGGCAAAATTATAAAGGAAGACGTTAAGAAAGAGTGTGACTGCATTAAGCATCTATTTCTCTACAGTCTATCAGCGGTTTATGAAACATAATATTGATTCAGGTCACACACAGGTCATTGAAGCTAAGACATTATTTTTCTAAACACCATTTCCTGGGGGGGACATGGATACAAAGAGCTGACTTGTTAGAGTAGGAAGACCTCACAGTGTTTAACTGACTGAAAAGTGTGGTGCAGTGCAGAGCAGGGACAACAGAAGAAATATCATATGCTACACTATTTTACAGCTTATTTAATTTTAATTCAGGAAAATCAAGTTTAGGAATTTGTCAGTAGACTAAAAGTCTACAGCCATGTTAGCAGCTCTGTGAGGCTTGACTTTGACACAGCAGTGCTTTGAGCTTAATGTTAACATCAGCATTCTAACATACTTACAATAACAATACCATGCTAATGTTTCAGTGGTTTCGCAGGTATTGCCAAGTAACATTTGCAAACACTGTGTAGTTTGAGACTCTGGTGCATAATCAGCATCACATTTGCACCTTATCCCTATTTTTCTTTTCACCTTTTGTGTGCTTGGAGACATAAAATACAGGTGATAATTAGTGTAAACCAAAGTTCTCGGAGTATTTTTGCATTCAAATCAGTTAATGGAGTTTACAAATGTGTTTGAGGGTTGTAGGTACTTTACTTCATGATGGATTTACAGATATTTCTGCAATGTTGTCTTTGCTTTTTTTTTAATTATGTTGATTTCCCAATTGCTTTCTGTATTGATTTATCAATATAATCCCCAGTTTCGGCTGTATGTTGAATTTGTGCAGTTTTCCATGTACTTGTACCTTGGGAAATACAATTGGAACTCCATTTCCCATGTGTACTTGTATGAACTAAGCACAGGTGTGCTCCATTTGATGTCATTATAAGCTCATTAAACACTTCCATTGGACGTAAGTGCCTTAAGTATTTTGCATTGGGATGAGTTCTTCACTCACTTCACTCTATACCACAAATGAAACAGGAACACATACGTTCTATTAAGCGGTTGATGCTGCAGTTTCTTCTCACTGATTAACATCAAAGATGACTTAATATCTCTTTAATATAATTATTACAATAGTGGGAGAGACAATGGTGTTTTGTGTGTTCCCACCATGTTGGAGACGCCGCGGACCGTCTCAGGATTCAGCATGACGATCTCGGTGGTCACGTGTCCTTCCACGGCCTCCGTCATGTTCTCCACTGTACAGTTGATAGCTGGGTCTTTGATCTTGAACCAGTTGTCTGCGTACCAGCCTATAAGAAACCACACATACTTCTTCCCGTAGAGCTTCTCCTTGAACACCTGCAGCAGGGAGGAAGGGAGGCAGATATGGAGGGTGGATAAAGGGAGGGAGAGAATGATAAATAAGCATGAGGAGAATTATTCCCAGAGATGTGTTGAGCATGTTGTATCACTGCCAAACAAGGAAATTCATTCAGACATTCAAACAGCTCATTACAGAGCTCAATTTCTGCTAATAGCCAGTCAGGTTCAGTCTATTGGGATCAATCGAGCGAGAAAAAATTTACTAACCTCACAAAACACCTTCCTGGCTTCAGTCTCATAAAAGAGCCCCACAATGATCCTTGCATCTTGGCGCTGCGTCAAAACATGAAAACAAAACGTTTCTTAGTTACATCAGCAGCAACAATATAGATTCACTATAGCACAGCTTGATGTGGCAGCGCAGTGTGCCAAAGTTCCTGCTGCTTCGCAGGACGGCACGTACCGCTGTTCAGAGTTGCTAATTAGCATGGCGCATTCACTCTATCAAATCGCCTCTATGCTAATGGTATCGTGTGCAGCTGTGAGCCGGAGGAGGAAGTAGGGGGTGGGGAGGGGGAGACGACCAGCAGCTGAGGTGAATTTTTAATCAAAGCACCTTGAGGTTCTTGACAGCGACAGCCGGGTCGGTGAGGAAACTCTGGCGAACGCTGATCTCAATGCCTGCCTCTTTCGTCCTTTGTTCCAGATCGTCCAGAGTCTGCGAGATGAAAGGGAAGGACAGAGGGAGACAGACAGGCAGAGGAGGGGAGAGAGGGGCAGGTTAGAGATGCAGCTGAACCGAAACAGACAGAGGTGCCCGGTTGAGATTTTAGAGAAAGACAAAAGAAAAACAACCAAGTCCGGAGAGACGGTAAGAAAACAAATAAAAAAAATGTGAAGTGTATATGAGAAATGTCAAGAGAGTGATGGACAGTGTGTGTGTGATAAACAAGAAAGGCAGCATGGGAGAGAATGGATTTTTAGACAAAGAACACAAGTTGAAAGCAGACAAAAAGAATGTGAGGAGGGAGAGGAAAGAATGTGAGAGCGGGATCATTAACCTCCATTACAGGAACCAACCCAAGTGTCATGGTATTGACCGCCGCGCCCAGGAGAGATGTATTGCTTGATCAATATTTCTCACAACCAATACTCCAACAAATTACTTCAAAAATCCTCAATCAATTGCTTGCAGAGATTGAAGGAATATTGCATAGCCTGAGAACACAACAGCTCTCATAAACAAACTTACAGAGGCAGGCAGGCAATAAGGCAACCCAACACTTTACCAAGAATGATGAAGCCAAAGTAATGACATGAAGAAAGTGGTTAAAAACAAGTGAGGGACATAAATGAAAGAGTTGGAGATAAAACGAAGGTGTTAAATTGAAGGTGAGATGGAGAAGAGTAAAGGTACTGACTGAGGTGAAGACTTCAGTAGTCTGCTGGATGGTGGCGATGCGGGTCCACTTCCACTTCTGGAAGAGCTGCACCCTGGTGGGGTTGTGAAGGGTGGCCGACGGGTGCGTGCGGAAGAAGGTGGGGAAGCGCTGGCGGTTGGACAGGGCCGGCGAGCTGGAGCCATAGGACAGCTGGGTAACATGAGAGAGAAATAAAAGAAGAGGAAAACAGTTACTAAGGCAAAACGAAGTGAAGGATATAAAAGTTTAGGGAGGTAGAGACTTCACTCAAAATTTATTAAAATCTGGACTCGCTTGTTCATCCCCTGTACACAGTGTTCTTTGATGGCAACTGGTTCAAACAGCAAACAATAGAGAGGAAAGCCAGCAAAAAGACAGAGAACGAGAGAGACAATCCCCGCTCCCATTTTCTCATTTTCATCCAAACCCGCTCCCTCCTTTTTAGCTTCCCTCCGGCTTATCAGGTATGCCTATAAACACTGTAATTTCAATAAAAGAATAACTGCATGCTGTATTTTCCATGCATACTACTACATTGCCATGAACTTGTGATGACACATTCTGCTATTACAAACAGAACTAATTAAAAAGGATCTAATTATTGTTGTTGCAAACAGTAGCACAAGTGATCATCTGTTGTTGTTTTTTTCATTTGGACCCATGTCATTTGAATTCTTAGGCACAATTCCCACAAGATGCAGACTGCTAAGATGTGTGTCCAAAACAGCAGGGGGAAGGGATGGTGGAAAATGAAGACAGAAACAGAGAGAAGACTGTCCTTTAACAGTTAGTTTCATAGTGACAACTGTTAAAATCCTTGATAGGTCACCTTTAAAACGAGGAACCTGGAGTTTAGGGAACCATTACAGATACAGACAGCGTAGCCTCTTCCCCAGCTCTCATCTCAGCCCCATTACCTACACAACCCTGGGATGTTCACCAATGGGAGAAAGAGGGGAGTTGACGTTAGATGACAAATGTCATGCACAATGTGGACCCACAATAACAAATCCCTGTGGACACAGGCAGGTAGACAGAGGCATCAATATGAAGGAAGGGAAACTATACAGGAAGCGACAGCTGATCTTGGCACTGCATTGAAAGATCTGGAGAAATCAGCAGCAGCAGCTTCGGTGGGTGAGAAACGCTCAGCAATAAACGTGATAGGGGTTAAAAACATACATAAGAACATGCAGACAGTGTGAGTTATATGACAGAAAAACTGATATTCTTTAAGGATAAGGCTGACAAGATTATTATATTTGTATAACGTATATAACTGTCAACAAATAACAGGAAACAACCAAAACTAGCAGTGAATTGATCCTATTAACAAGTAATGCCTGCGTGGACAAAGCTTCATATAGCTTATTCCTCCGTGCCATACTTTGGCAACATATAATAAGTATGTATGTTCATTAGTAATAAGAAGGCATGGGTCAGGCAGGTGCAACCAGGAACAGGCAGGCAAGAAACAGGAACGATCAAAGGCTGAAACACTAAGACTGGGAAGTACATGTGCAAATGACTGGGGAGAGAGAGTCTGGTATATATATGCAAGATAAGATAATGAGGTAATGTGGAACAGGTAACTGGGATTGGCAGGATCACACTGAGGGCCAATACTGGGCAGGGGGGGGGAACGGCAGGAAGCTGACGTGACAGCAGATGGTCATGACTGAATGCCCTCCCCACGGAACATATTTTATGTACAAATTCTCACACCTTCTCATGCCTAACAAAGAGTTGGTTGTTGAGTAAACAAGTTTGCTCACATCTATAAGATACTGTATTTATGTGGGTGTGTGTGTGTATGTGAGTGTGAATGTGTGTGTCTGTGTGTGTGTGTGTGTGTGTGTGTATCCTTGTATAAATGAATATCTGGAGTTGCATGTACTCTAATGTGCCTAAGCTGCTGCTGAACTTTTTCAGTGTGTGTGCTGGGAGGGGAGAGAAAGAGAGAGTGAGTGGGCTGATGGCGCTCCTGTTTTTACTAAACTGTTTGTTCTTAATTACTATGCACATCATGTCATTTATATATAGTTTTGTGATATTTCTATTTAAAATTGTAAATTGTTTTGTTTTGTTTTAAATTTGTCATACCTGCCCAGGGACTACAGGTGGAAATTAGCAATTGTTGCTATAACCTGGCCCAAGACATATTCTCTTGTTTAACAAGTTTAATGTTTATTTGTGCACTGTCCCTGTTTCAAATAAATCAATTTAAAAAAAAAAAGAGCAAAACTGTGCAAAAACAAAATTAGCCGTTGTGACAGCTCCATTGTTGTCTAAAAACACATCATTGAGACAAACCGTTGCACTGGGTGATGCGTTTCTTTATTACCATAAACACGGTCATTGTACTTTAATTTGAGTGAATGCCACACACACCATCCTTCTGCCGTAAATGCTCACTCGAGCACCAAAGTTGTATTAATTAAATGCATGTATGTTTGTTTGTGAGAGTCTACAGCCATGCTAGCAGCTCTGAGAGGCTGCATGTAGGCACAGCAGTGTTTTAAGCTAAATGCTAAAGTCAGCATGCTATTTAGCAGGTTATATTTACCATGTTTGCCATCTTGGTTTAGCATGCTATCCTGCTAGCATTTGCTAATTAGCATTACACAAAAAGTACAGCTGAGTCTAATGGGAATGTCATTAGTTTTGCAGGTAGTTAGTCATAAACTAAAGTATTGGACAAATTTAAACTTTGACCTGATGATGGCGCTTGATGAAAAGTCAGGGGCTCACCATAGTAATTAGGATACATCTGGGTACCATGAATGTCTGTACGTGATTTTGAGCCAATTCTTTGGCTTTCATTAGATGTCAAGCTATTAAACTAAAATAGTAATCTTTCTAAACAGATATCTGCATATGAAAGCAGAATCTGTTGACAACATGACTTTGGATTTTTTACCGGAAGCGGTCCGTTTTCCGTTTGTAGTCCGAATAGTGTTCACCAATCACGTTTGATCGGGCTTTGGTTGCATGCAGGTTAACAGTCTGTGTGAAAAGCAAAAGAGGCGGAATGTTTCCAGAAAGTGTTTGTTACTACTTTGAGTGTAGTGTATTACTACTTTGAGTATTCTAATGGAGAAATGTATGCTCTATATTCTACTTTAGCAGTACCCTCAATACCCTCAAAATTCACACGATGAAGTGAAAAAGGCAGTGTCCATGACATTATGATGATGAGTGCCACAGACATTGTTAATCCTACAAAGCAATGTGTTGCATTCTTTAAAAGAGAAAATTATGGGCGCCTGGTTAGCTCACCTGGTAGAGCGGGCGCCCATATATAGAGGATTACTCCTCGACGCCGCGGGTTCAACTCTGATCTGCGGACCTTTGCTGCATGTCATTTCCCTTCTCTTTACAATCATGTGACATCACACCTCATTCATGATAATGCAAAATATTGATAATCCTTAAAAGTCCAAAATATAATTTAACTCCTCACTATGGAGTGAATAACTGAATGTCTATTTAAAATGAGCAGTAAAAGAGTGAATGAGGGAGTGATTTTGAACACAGTCGTCGTTTGACATTATTAATGTAATTATCAATGCTGTAAGCACCACTAATGAAATTTCAATCAACTCAATTGTAAGCAGAGGCAGAAATGTCACAGGCCAATATCTCAAACCAAATAAAAACAGATAAAAACTAACATGGCTATATGAATTGTCACCATTGTCAGAACCTAGAAAATCACCAAACAAGTAGATGCAAGCTTTTCCCTGTGTTAACATTCAAACAAACCTTCACCTGACACAAAAACAGTGACAAAACTAAAATGGAGCAAAAAGCTTCTGTTGCAGAAATAGACCGATGTAGCAGCACTCTGCAACAGACAGGTAAAGTTCCACATCGAAGCATTCCAAAAACCACAAACAATATCTCTTGATTCTCAGATCGTCTGTTCTCCCATAGCCTTGTAGTAGTAGATCAATGCCCGTCTATGGATTACAGTGCTTTTAGAAAGGGAGATGGGGGGGATCAAATTAACACTGTGCTAAGAGGAGCCGACCCAGAGCCCCTTCTTGATCAGCGTCCAGAAATGGAGATTGCTTTGCCTCCCTGGCACTCTGATGAGGCTGTTTGACATGCGAGGAGGCTTCTGCAGGCAGGCGGCATAGAGAAATAATTGAGTGTGGTGGTTAGGAGGTTGTGCCAGTGGTGGCGTGTAGTAAAGAGAGACAGATCCCTTTGTGTGGGGAGAATCGACTGCTCGAGTTGAGGGAGCGAGGCGGACATAAAGAGTGGGAGAGAAAGATGGTATAGATGGAAAGGAGGAAGGAAGGAAGGAAGGAAATAAGGAAAAGGGGGCTGAAATAGAGCAGGCCAGCTCCAGGCAGCGAATACAGACGGAGAAAAGAGGAAGGCTAAGAGTCAAAATGTGGAAAAGACATTTTAACGATGAGGAAAGAAAGGGTGACAAAGAGAGAATAGAAACGAGAAAGAGGGGCAGATGCCAACCACTAGAACTGATTGCTCTTGATGACTAATCTCTGGATGAAACTTCAATTACAGGACAAAGCTAATAAGCAGAGTACTGTGAGTGACAGAGAGGCAGATCAAGAGAAGACAGAGAATGAGATAAACAAAAGAAACTGCTTGATGAAGACATGAAAAGAAGAAGTGTTTTCGAAAAATAACAGTAACAGGAGACACCAGATGTCTCGCTGATTTAGAGATCTGGGATGTGTTAGTACTCAGTTTTAAATGTATTATGATGCAGTATGTGAGTTTGAACAATATGTTTTGTCCTGCACGTAGTGTCGCTGTCAATGCAGTTTTGTTAAACTGCCGTGGAAAGTGTCATTGCTAATTAAAAGTGCTGTGTAAAGTATTTTAAATCAATAAACAACTATAGAATTGATTTGGGGAAGTTATTATAATTACAAGAGCTCATCATTTAGAGCAATGTGAGCTTCTACCGTACATTAAACAAGGTGCTGGTCTGGCCATGCAAGATAGTTTCGGTTTTATGTGTTCAGATTTTAAGATGTCTTTCTCTAAGATTTCAGCCTCTAAATGAAGCTAGCGTAAGTTCAGACAGGAAGACGACCATGTACTCACTCACTCTCATTCACCTCACTCTCCCTCTCCTCCTGCTCCACATTACAAGCTGATTAGGGGGCGTTTGCGCTTAGTTAAACCAACCAGGTTTAGCCACAATCTCGATCAGCCAATCGCATTCTTGCTGTCAATATTTAAATGTTGTCCTCTCTGTTGCTGTCAGCTCTCATTTCAGCGTGAATCATCGCGACCCTCCTCCACCCCGCTCGCCTCCAGTTCATCAATTCTGGCTCCCAGTTCTGAGCTCACCAGACCTCGCTCCTCTTCTCATTCGTCCAGAGCTCAGCATCCTCTTCATTCATCACTATCACCACCAGTGTCTAGACTCCATCGGGGGGGTATCCTACATACTCATGTCTTCTCGGCCCCCCGGAAATATGATGACGTCACGATGGGAATTCAATGGGGTCTAACCAAAGACTACAAAGGCTATAATTTCTCATTATCATGCACACGTCAATAAATAATTGTTCACTCAAAATGAGGTCTCTCCTGATTAAACTAAATTCAGTGGAGGTCAAACCATAGACCTTGCTGTGAAACACAAATTTTCTACAGAAGAAAACTGGTGACAATGTGCTTTGTGGACTTTCCACAGGAACAGTGAAACTGGAAAGAGATGTTGCTGCTGAATTTTTAAATTTCATTTCTCAATGCAGTAAACCCCTTTAACAAAATTCCATTTACCTCCATTGTTTTGGGTGCAGCGGCTGAAAACTCAAAGACAGATATCTCAGAATCTGAACCCACTAAACCAACACTATCTGCATAATTGGATACTGCCAGAGGTCAGTGGGAAAATATGTTTTTTCTTTTTCAATCACAGTGAACTGACCCTTCAATCTGATGCATTATTTGGCAATGGGTTTGAAGCAGTGCAGTTGGGTTAAAATGGGTTTTCAATGTCTGACACCTAAGGCCCCCACTCAGCCTATATTTGTGTTTTGCCAAATTGGCACCATTAAAATGTATGCTGAATTAGCTACAGTATTACTAGTTCCTGTTTGCAAAGTTCGCTTGCATGTACAGACAACTATCACTGGATCACTTACATAGTAAAGAAAACTTAAAAATGTGATGAAGGATATATAAGGAGCACCTTTTTTCTATGATCTCTAAGCAGATTTATGGATGTTTATTTGTTTATTTTACTTAAATGGTATACGCTGAATAAAAAAACGTGTATCATGTCATGTGTGTTCAGATTTGACTGAGAAGGAGTACAAATTTTGACACAAACCGCAGCTCACATCTCTGCCTGCGCACCCCAACTTCTACAATTTGAACACCTCTGGATTTAAATGACTGGGGATTGCAAAAAATGTCCTGAAAGTGTGCACTTCAGTACAAAGAGTAAATGACACCCACCACTATGAGGTTCCACATGCGAGCAGCTTCGGCCACCAACGTGGAGACGCCGCTGCAGCCGGGCATCAGCACGATCTTGATGGGCTCGGTGTACAGAAGGTCATACAGCAACTTGGTGGCTTCTCCTGGGTCACACTGGAAGGACAAAATGACAGAGTGTTTAATGGATGGACGGATGAACAGATGGGATGGGCGGATCAATAATAAGGAAGAGAAATTACTTGAGGTGATTGAAAGAGATGGAGAGAGAAAAGGGGGAGGAATCAGAGCGAGGGAAATGGAACAGGATAAGGGTGAGGGAAACAGATGGAATGAGAGCAGACAAATGGAGTGTGGGGGATGGAGGCGACTGTAAACAAAAATACAAAGAAGAAAACCGAAGAGAGTAGATAAAGTAAAGGGAAATGACATAGAAGTAGCATGGAGCGACTAAAGGCCAATGCAAATGTGAAGAGAAAAGACAAGTAGGACGAAGAAAAGGACAAGTAAGGGAAATGGAAAGAACAAAACAGACGAGGTCAAGAAGAAAATGGCACAAAAGTAGCAAGGAGCAGCAAACAAGCAAATGCAAACGTGAGGGGAACAGACAAGCTGGAGGAAGGAAATAAAAAATGTCTGCACAGAGTTCACGTCCACACAGCCAGTACGTATCATCAAAACACAACACATGCCCACAGATCCAGACATAAAAACAGGAAGACAGGCTGAAACCAGACAAAAGTGAGCCCGACGACCACAGCAGCAGCCATCGCAAGTCATTACAACCCTCCAATAAAGTCATTTACAGCATGTCGAGGTGGCGAGTGTGTGGCTGGAATGATCCATCACTGCTCTGTCAGCCAGATTACCGACAGGCCGTCACCATCCCACTGCTCATCAGAGCCACTGATAAACTGGCCTGACACATCTAATGATTCACCATGGAAAAGAAGATGTGGCTCGCAAACACGAAGACACACGTGCACATTTTTTAAAATGTCACAAACAATCGGACCACGGCCAATGATGGCGGCTCCTAATTGGGGTGTTTGTCTCAGCGGCTGAATTGTCTCTTTGAGGCAGCCCTCTGCTCTTTCTGAAGAGGTAATCACCACTCAAGAACCAGGGCATATGTGGAATAGCTGGGCTTCTTATTGATTGATGCGTTTTCCATTCACTCTACTTTGGGTGGAATGATTGTGGTGTCATTTCATCACAGAAAAAAGTCAGGATGTTGTCATGCACTTAGATAATTCAATCTGAACCCAATTAAAGTAGAGCTCTGACTGCTGACTTTCTCACACTGAAGTGTCCTTTACATGTCCTAATCATCCCAGTAGAAAATTCTGCTTAAAAAACTTTTATGTATTCAACCACATAAAGCCCTTTAGGACATGCTTGTTTAAACTGTGCATGTCATCAAGGTGATCACAGAGATGCTGTGACCTTTGTTACAAAAGTGAAGATTAAGCGGATGCTTGGGAGCTTAGGCACCCACAGTGATATAATACTGTGAGATAATAGCAGAGTTTTAACTGTCAGTTCTTAAACTTTGTTTGTGATATTCCACTTTAGGTTTGGTGATTTCTTACAGTACAGTGGTATAAAAGTGTGTCATTATGCATCGACTTCTGAACTTGCCATCTCTAGCAAACATACAATAACCTTCAAAACAACGGCGTGGCAGCCATTAACACCTACACCTTTCAGCTATGTCACGCAACACCCCAGAAAAAATAAATCCACCACCTATTCATCCATGGATTCTTCGTCCTTGCCTGCATTACCCACAATTCAACTTGACTGCCGACAGTTCAGTCGGAGATTCAGGTGTGTTATGCTAGTAGCGGCTGAAGTAGCCTCGAGCCGCTCGCTTCAAGCAGAGATGAGGAGCGTGCCAAAGAGGTCTGGTGAGCTCATTTCTTTCTAACTCCACACCCCCAGATTTTGATGTGTAGAATCGGTGGAGTTACCTTTTGAGAAGGCCATGAGATAGTCGGAAGCTTTGGAAACAGCTTGTAAGGATACCTTGAGTTAATAATATTTTGTCACAGTAATGTACAACATTTTTCTGTATTTCCAAGGTGAAGAATGAATCACTGCTTCACATTTGCTTACATTGGTTGCTAGCACTGCAAAAAACTTTGTTTCGCGTATTTAACCATGTTTTGGCACACATTCAATTTGGTCAGCTGGACAGAAAAGTAAAAAAATGAGATGATGCTGCAGAAGAAGTTTGAAAGGTTTATCTGACTGTTTTGATACTCATTTCAAGTTGTTATCACTGTAATGACAAAACTAGCAACTTTTAACCTACTACCCACCCATTGTGGGTTTGGGCCTTATTGCAACAATTTCATCATTTGACGCACTTTGTGATTTTGTCTGTAAAAGTTGCTAATAAACGTATTATTATTATTATTATTATTATTATTATTATTATTATTATTATTATTATTATTATGTGATAGTACACTAGCCCTATGAAAAACTTTCATGGAGTACTATTGATAGATTAAAGCCCTGTCTTTTTGGTCACTGTGGTCATTTTCAAAAAGGATGTCGCAATGAAAACACTCCAGTGCTGTCTGGCATTCAAACAATGTACTAAATCCTTTAAAACCTGATGCCCAAATACATCCCAAGGGTCCAAAGGTCAAAGCTAGATAATCTGTTTTAAAATAACACTCCACAACAAAGGGCAGGGTGGCTTGATCCCAAATGTCTTTGGACCAACTGCAATACAAATCTGTACAGGAATCCCGTAGACGTCAAAATATTACAATATTGTCTTGAGAGTTTTGCAGTGCATGCCTGTAAAATTACTTTACTCTCCATGCACTGCTGACCATCTACAATTCACTGGGTTAATTGCAATAATATTGACTGGCAAAGCAGCTTCACGATATTGATTTCATGTAGGAACAGGCAACCTTATGCAATGTGGGGCTAAGAGGGTGCAGGTTTTCACTCCGATCAATCACTACACCAGTTTTTCACAGATCACTTCCTCCTTTCTGGTAAAATCAGCTCTTCGTTGCCTCTTCCTCATAAAACGAATTACTGTGTTATCTTATCATGTGAGGGAGACGCAAATTGACCTCTTTTAAATAGGCTACTGTCTTTCCCGAAGGTTGTTTGTGTTCTCTGTCACTATGGCTGTGGACTGGCTGCATGCTGAGAAGAAGCTGGTTAGCTTTCTGGTGTTACAGTGTTTTAACTCTACTCTGATGAGCAATCATCGCCTACACTGATTATCTTGGAATAATTTAATCAATCTGTCATTACAATCCAACCTCACAGCCTTTAATAACAGCTTGTTTTCATGAATTTTCCAAATTACTCACTTTCTATAATGTGTAGAAATTAGAATAAAATAAAGACGTGCAGATTATAATTTTGTAGAGGTTAGTTAAGTATTTTCACCAAGACAGAGAGCTATTATCCCTCGATATGATTAGTCAATTGTTTGTTTGTAAATTATTGCCAAACCGAATCACTAGTGGACGAACACCCTTAAAAAGCTTTAAAATCCCTGAGTCATCAAATATGAAATAAGTCTCCCTTAGATCTTTGAACCTAAAGGGTCAAATTTCCCTCAATTTGTAAGATTGTGGAAGCGGATGCTCGAATAAAGACCTACATTTTGCTATTAAAATGTATTAATGTGAAATCAAACAGAGGAGCAAAATCAACAGCTTGCACTTACTTTACGTTTATTCAGTTCCACCCCTTACAATTAGTTACAGGCTGTTCGGGAGTTAATGAAGGTCTATTCTTGAATACAACAGCATCAGACTCCATACCTGAACCTTGTGTTTTTATGAGTGTAGGAAATTAAACCTTTTGGTAACCAAAAGGGTACACGATGCAGGAAAAGATGAAAAAGCACCTATTCTCCCTTATGAAAAAATAAAAAATAAAATAGAGAGATAACAGGTTTGTTGGCAGGTAAGCCATAAAGGTTGAGGAATCTCTGCTATTCTTGGAGGTCTGTCTTCTACAACCCCCTGGAGTAATCACCATTTTCACTTTCATTTCTAGCCTTGCTTGGCTCATGAGAGCGCCTGCATTGACATCCCCCGATGCCATTCACATAAACATTTACTGACAAACACACACACACACACACACACACACACACACATACAAAGATAAGTGCAAGTGTGTATATAAAATGCATATGTACAGCTACACGTACACACAGAGCACTACCAATTCTGTTGCTGTCCTTGGTGCTGAAATTCCCCAAGCCAATATCAGTGTCGATGTTAACATGCCTATGCAGCCTTTCCAATCAGTCAAACCCAGATTGCAAGAACCTTTGGAAGAAACTGAAGGTTCCCTGGGCTGGGGAGAACGGGAGAAGACACTGGTTTGTCAAAATACACTCTAATTACACTTCAGATTGAATAATATAAAAAGAGTGTGAAGAGGGGATAAGATAAGGACCTGGGGGACAGCCTATTGTATTTCAAAGCATGCACAGCTACAGCTTCTAATTCCCTCATAATTACGTCTGGCACCAACTCCAGGCTTGTATGCCAATGGACATGCATGAGGACCAGTGATGAATACTAGTTATGCCACAGTGGATGGGGAAATAGTGTCACGGCTGCCAATTAAAATAAAGGGCGGAAGTGAGGGAAGCACCTTGTTTCACCATTTCTCTGTATCTCCACTGTCTCACTCCATCACTGTTAATAATTGATCAAAGTTTGCAGTCTCTGCTTTGATATATCCATGGAAACGGCCTGTGCAGAGAGTGTGTGTCTGCACGTACTGCCTGTGTGTGTACGAGTCTGTCCGTGTGTGCATGTGTAGATCTCAGAAGGCTGTAAATAGTCTGATGCTGTCGCCAGAATAGCCAGAGAAACAAGCCGTTCTGCTACCACAGGGTATCTGCATCCATTAAAGGGACAGGCTGGGATTAGTGTTGAGCTTCATGAATATTGTATGATGTTGAACAAGCTGAGGACATCGCTTGATACTACCAACCCTAATGGTCACGAACTGGTGTGTGAATGTGTGTTTCGGCAACTGTTTGCCAAATTCGACTCAAACTTTAATGCATGTCTCATATTCAATACTGCTGTTAGACTTGATGTTAGACTAAAGTTCCTCATCATGATAAATTCAGGTCAAGAGACTGTGCTGCATAATTACGCTTCTCCAGCCTTGATCTTGAGATGCAAGCAAACAAAGGGCCAGTTACGCCCTTGTCTTAATCTCACAGTTAAACAAAGAGTTGTGCTCACAAGGTGGAGATTCTCTCTCTGACCAAACAAGAATAAGGAGATAAGTCGTAATAACTGCATGTAAATATCATAGATAATTAATCCTTATTCTTATAATTGCTTTTATGCCTCTCATAGAATAAGATCCTCATTACTATTCCAGCCAGGTGAAAAGCATTTGCAATGAGAAGGTTAAAAAAAACTCATTCCAAACACACTGTACCCTGAGCAGGAGCAATAAATCCCCCACACACACACACTTAATTCAAGGAATTAACCAGTGTCACTCAGACAATGTTATACCAGCCTCTTTGAGATGTTCTATTCAAAGGATCTGCATCTATTTATCGAGCCAGAGGCGCCAGCGACTTCTGAAGCACGAGGAGTGATGTTTCCCAATCCCTATGAAATCTGTTCATGCCATTGCTTTCTCTTTATGTTTATGGCAGCTACATCAGCTGCCTGCTTCACTACACTTGTAATGAGGATACACACACACACACACACACATTTGATCTGTTTTGCATTTGATTGCAAAGAACAAGGTGTATGCATAACAGAATGTGAATAAGCATGCACTGTACTATCAGCTCTGCAAACATCCAGCCCATGAATTTGCACACATATTTTCACAGAGCTGAAACCTTATTTATTTCTGTGGTTTGCTTCAAGAGTAACTGTGTTGCCATGCCAACTCTCCCTCTCTCTCTCTTTCTCTCTCTCTCGCTCTCGCACACACACAGAGGCTCACACACACACACATTCGCTCTCTCTCCCTGCTATTCTGTTTAACAGGATTCCAATGCAGAGCTGTGTACACCAATCAGAATAAAGCTCGTAGCAAATTTCTAACCAGTCCCAGTACAGTTAACTGTCCCGGCACTCCAGCGGCAGCTTCCGAGCAAGAGTAATGCAGCCGCAGAGAAAGAACAGTAATATTTTTGATGTGACGCCTCATCGATGTTGAGTAAAAAGGTTCCTTTGGGAACCACACTTTAAAAAGTTACTTTGGATTTCAAAGCAATGCACAGGCAGCAACAAGGAGTAAATAGAGCTTTTTTTACTACGATAAATAATGTGCTTTTTGATTATAGCCTATGCCAGTGTAGTGGGTGGTAATCTGGGGCAGGAGGGGGAAATGAAACCAGTCGGGGGGGCGGATATTGGATTTATATGGTTGATAATGCTGACATTTTAAAATACCACCGTGATTAATGATTTATGAGCAACAAGCAGGAGGTGTGTTTGTGCATTTAGAATCTGCACAGTGCATGGCAGCCGCCTTTGTGAAGCAGAGTGGAGACTTGAGGGTTAGTTATCAGTGGGGTGACCTTTTATGAAAGCTCCTTTTTGAGATCTGTGTCTTGGAGAAAAGGCAAAAGGAAAAATGTCCTGTTGTTTTTGGCAAGTTTAATATAGGCTACCTGCCATGACCCTGGAGAAACCAGAGTGTAAAATAGAATAAGCGCCATGAAGTCAGAAAGATGTCACTGCAAGATGAGGCATCAAAATGAAACACACAACAGTGACGCAACAGTGACCAACGATATTCAGCACACTTAAAATGACACAAGTCAGATATTCCTCGTGATAATTTGAGAGGCAGATAAGTTGGATCCCTCATTGACTGACACCACACATCACTTAAGTGCGCACCTCCTCTGACTCTCCTCCACATGCACTCACCATGCTGTCGTAGTGGATGAGCTCCAGTTCGTAGTCGGGCAGGATGTCGCTCCTGTTGTTTACCAGGTCCAGGGCCATCTGGGCGGAGGGCATACACGCCTGACCACCGGGCCAGCCACCGCTCATGGGGAACAGCGCTCCGATGTACAGCTTCTTCTTGCCTGCGGACGGCCGTGGCCAGAGGAGGAGAAGCACGATGAGAGATGCCCGAAGGAGGGACATCGCATGCCCGCGGGCTGCGCGAGTTACCCGCGGAGGACTTCTGCAAATCACCAGCATGGTTCAAGGTGAGCTGAACGAGAGCGAGTTGGCCACGGTGCTGCAGCGGAGCCCAACCGGGAAAAGCTTATTTTATGTGCAAATGTTGCAACTAAAATGTAAGTGAACTGAACACGTGCCCGGCTCCTTTAGGCAGGATTGAGTTTGGATTTAACGTTGAGCTTGGTAGATATATCGTGTCAACCAACTAATTACTTTTAATTGCAAGGGTTTAGACAATCGAGTAAATAATTTAGTCGCGGTATACTTTAGCATAATGCATGGTCGGGACAAAGTCAAACACAGTTCAGTCAGCCTTTACTTTGCAAAGCTCGTAGCGATCATTTGAGGACACGCTGCTGCTCGCATCGAGATGCTCATCAGTCAACTTTCGATCCTGCAATTCAACTCATATCTATGCAATTCCGCACATTTCGCGTGACTAAACTAATGCATCGCTTTCTGCTTGCAATCAATCATGAATATTGGACAGCGCGTCCATTACTCACGACTTTTACGCAAAAGGGACGCGCGAATTTAACACTGGAGTCCGCGCAGAACACGTCAACCGGGTCAAATGACTGTGAATTGGGAGCTGCTGCTAAAAAAAAACAACTGGAGTGTGAACTGAGAGCTGAAGCCGCGGAAATAGCACGCAGCATTCCCCCCCTTTTAACGCAGCCGTACAACAGATGAAACGATTGCCTTGGAAAAGCAGGCGCGCCAGAGCTCTGCGTCTGATCCACTGCAGCACCGGCAGGCTGAGAGTGTGTGTGAGAGAGAGAAGAGAGAGTGAGCCAGGACAAGTCTGAAATCTATGCTGAGAGAGAGAGAGAGAGAGAGAGAGAGAGAGAGAGAGAGAGAGAGAGAGAGAGATGGTTGGGAGGGGGCTCTGGGCAAAATCTCCTCAAAGATTTTCTAATGAGTTACACGCTGTGCTTAACTTAAACATTGCATCCATTCCACAAGAGTCCCACACAGCCTCTATTTGTCACATTTTCGTCTTTGCATTTGGCTTCTTACTCCCACCACTTGCTGCAGCTGCTGGCTTACAATGTAGGCTAGTGCATCCATAATCAATTTCTGATCAATGCATAGGAGGCTAAATAAAAACCTTGCCTGGGTTAAAAGCCCATTTAAACAACTATTAAATACCCAGAGAGTCAGATGTATCTTCTCCAAGTGAGCATGAATTTAGTACTTAGCAGGTCTAGGTAGGACTGGGTGATAAGTTACCAATAAGGCATCAGTACCACAACATCAATGATTAAGTCTTTTCTGATATTGATTAATATAATGATTGGGCAACTGCATGGCCAATAACATAAACAGATGTCCAAAGAAATTATGTAATGCATGAATCTATTCATTCTGTTTTCAAAGTTTCAAAAATCAATTGTTTTTACAATTCATCCTGTGCGGGACAGCAATGTGTTAACCAAAATTCATGGCAATCCATCCAATAGTTGTTAAACCATTTCACTACAAAAAGAACCACAAATGTCAAACTTATGGTGGCGCAAGACGAAAAGTCAGGGGATCACCAAAGTCAGGAGGATTTATCCTCTGGGAACCACGAATGTCTTTACAAAATGTCCTGGCAAGCCATCCAATAGTTGCTGAGATATCTAGACCAAAGTAGTGAATCGACAGACCGACATTGCCAACCCCAGAGCTGGTGCTATTGCTAACCTGCACGATGAAACAATGGTTACATGTAACCTTTAGCCTGGTTTTGACATTCCATGCTTACTGGCCTAGTACACATGAGCAGTGCGCAACTCTGCTCTGTAAACCTGTTTGAACCCTCTGTTCACATCCAGCACAGTCGCTATTTGTAACTCTGACACACAAAGACACGCAACCATGCAGTCACACCTTCTGACACAAGTACACACATAGACTCAGGCACAATGGCCTTTAAGCCTTTATAGTTAAAACTGAATTATCATACAGTCCTTTTTTTTAAATGTATGTTTGATGTTTTTGGAGACACGTCTGCCAACATCATGTGATATCAATGAATCCTCTGACAAATGTTAGATCTAAAGGTTACCAGCTCGTTATCTCAGAACAATACTTTGCCAACGATACATACATTTTTGCTATTTTGAATTTGGATTATTGACTTTACTTTTATTCCATTTCATGGTCATGCTCATGTTTTTGTAGTTCCTGTGTAAGTGCTGTAATTGCAATGTAATGGTAGTGTAAAAGTTCCCTTTTGAAAATTACTTATTGCAGCAATTGAGAAGAAGACCATTATTTCTCCAGTCTAAATTAAAAACCCTCTGTAGTTAGGCAATGGAATATGACCATTATATAACTCCGGTTCATTACCCAAATCTCATTATCTGGATATCTCCATGTAGCAGAGCGCTGTTCAGATCCAGTTGCTAACAAGCCCTCACAGGCGGAGGTGAGTGTAGTGATCATCTGCTGGCATTTGCCTTCCACTTCCACCTCCTCATCGTCGCTGCCACCCTGCGACCCGTCCAACACACTATTAATTATTCAGCCGTGAACTTTATATTCTTTTTTTTTTTATCGGTCCATACAGCCAACACATGCAAGACGCACCAGCAGTGCAGTGTTAACCCTAGTGGTGGCAAATACAACATTCAGAGGAAATATGAACTGTGGCACAGCCTAGAAAAGATGCAATGGAGACACGAGTGCTGTCACATGTTGCTGAGCTGCGATAATGAGGGCCTTTTACTGTAGGCTTGCGTGTCTGCAGTTTGAACACTGGGCATCCTTCAGGATAATGGCCTGTTTTCCTCCTGGCAGAGGTGTTAGTGAGGAAAATACTTTTTTGAACGTTGCCTTTTTAACACAATCACCAGATCACAAAGTGCATGTTATTCCAGGAGCAATCCAAATCATTGTGAAAATGCTCAGACAATATATATTGTGTAAAATAAATCAGAGTGTTTAAATTCCCAAGACGCTGACATTTGTTTTCACACAATGCCGTCAGTAACCGTCCGATCCAGTTCCTTTGTGCCAAGATCAGACTTTGGTCAAAGAGTAGTTCATAATCCATTTTTTGTGCTTGTCTAACTTTGCTTGTTGTACCAGATGGGCAAGGTGGAAGCTCAGGCTGTATTTACACATTACAGGGATAGTATTATTGGAATTACAAAAAGGTATGGGAGCATAAATGTTGGCCAGCAGGCTATGAAAATACAGTTCATCATGCAGTAATAAGCTCTAACTTCAATACAGTATCGTCATTATATAATTTGTCCAGCAGCACACCACATACTACCTAGTTTCCAATAATCTGCAGCACCTCCGTTATTAGAGTAATATATCATGCCTGAGAATCAGAGTGGAGGGGAGTTAAGAATAATAAGTGTAACCAATAGCGTATTGTTATGAATATAGAACTGAAAAATATTCTGCTACATAACTATCAGAAAGTTTTGATTGTATTCATTAGCTTTAATTTAAATTAATTATTGCCACGTGCAAGGCTCAAATTCACATGTTTTACTAGGTGAGGAGTGGGAATCATGTTTTAAATGATCAGTTTGACTTTTTGGGGCAACCCATTACCCCACACACACACACACACACACACACACACACACACACTCTCTCTCACAGCACCTGCTTATCAACAGTTTATGTGGTTGCAGGTTTTGACATTATGTGATACTGAACAGATAACTTACATTTCAAGTTTAAAGCACTGCTAAAATCCCAATGATACAACCCGTTTGTCTTATTTCCAACAAATCCCATGAAGAAATAAGTACTACTGTCTGTGTTGCCGAATCTGATCTTATTCCTTCGTGCCATAGAGCTTTTTTGTTGTCAAAAAACTATTAAAAACAACATCAATGAGCCTTCATGCTCTTTGACTATGATGAGCACAGGCACTTCCTGTAGTTTATTTTGAGTCAGTCCCACAGACACTGTCCTGCTGCTGTAAATACTTCTAGTAGTCGACAAAATGTGTATTAATCCACCAACAAATTTTTATTCCTGCTTTTGTAACATTTTCTGATAACTAAACAGTCTTTTATCAAATTATTCCGTTAAAAATTCAACGTTTTGCATTCTACAATACAATAATCCTAAAAGATGAAATAATTATTAAAAAAATAAAATACAGAGTGCATGTATATACACATATGTATATGTACATATACATACGTATACAGAGTTTGGATAGAAACTGTGTTAGATTGTCATGTCCTGGTTATTTGCGGCTTTGTTTGTATTGACTGTGTACCTTTATTGTGGTGTTGTTACTGCACTTGGAGAAAACAGGAACTAGAGAATCCTACTGCATATGTGCGCACACACAGACACACACACACACACACACACACACACACACACACACACACACACACACACACACACACACAGAGGGTAGAGCAGACACAGACAGGAGCAGGGTATTAACCTTTCTCCCGCTGAGGAGGCAGTAAGTGGGTGGTGATGGCACATGGAGTGCAGAGAGAGAGAGAAAGAGAGAGCGCAGAGCCAGAAGGAGGTCAGTATTGAGACAGTAGATGGAAATTTCTATTTGAGGAAACAGGGTTTTCTGCTGCTTTGTTAATTATGTGTTTGTCAAGTCTGTCAGTGATATTTGGAAAGTTTTTATCAGCAACTTCTCGGATTACTCGCATGAAACTATGCATTGAGTTTAGTGCGTGCATATTGTGTATAAGTGTATGATTCAATATCTGGCCAATTCCTAATTTGTTGGGTGACATAACTGTGCAAGAGGGTGAGCCATCCTGCAACACTAACACATGTATTCATTGGGATCAGATAAAATGGCTGTACTAGTATATGTTTTGAACCTGTTTTGAACATTTTCCCAGGGAATGCTGGCTTAGCACATTACTTCATTTTCAGAAATGACCTGCTGCAACCTCGTACAGAACCACAGGTCTAATAGTGCTGTATGTGGGACTGGGGTAAGTGAGCAGAATATGACATACCTAAATGCACTAAATGCTTGCTCTTGGGGGAATTACTGGAATTGTTGGGTCTTTGTATATTATAGAGTGTGGTCTAGACCTACTCTATCTGTAAAGTGTTTTAAAATAACTCTTGTTATGATTTGATACTATAAATAAAATTGAATTTAATTATATTTATTCCTGCACGGTGACAAACTCACAGCTAACCCTCTCCTTTTTTAATATCCCTCTTCCTTTTAGTAGACAGTAGGAGCATAGCAAAAACAATTAGCAACAAACTAATAGACAATTTTCATTAAAACTTTGGAAATTTAAATTCAGCGAAGACATAGGGGGTTAGTGTGGATGAGTTGAGTTGAAAATGCTACCTCACTAGTGATGCTTATGAGCAAATTAAATAGTCTTAATCTTCTCTCTCAGTGCTTTGATTCATAAAATAAGTATTTGCTCAAAACTCAGGTGTAGAAATATAACGTTCATCATGTTCATGGTCTGGTAAGGAACTGGGGGAAATGCTGTTAGCCCTGTAATATGTCAAGTTCTAATATTAGATATTAAAATTAATTTATTTAACTGAGTTCACAACTTCAAAAGTCTTGTTTCTCACAGAAGAAAAACATCTTTGATTGAACACGTTTCCTTTTCCCTATGAAATCAGATTTTCCCAGCCTAATTTTAACCCTCACTTACAGAACAGTCACTTGTCTGTTCTTTAGGCTGCTGCTGCCCTCTTGTGACGACAGTACACATTACATCTGCAGCACAGTATTGCAAAGCCTCACGTGAAGCATTTAAAGATCAAAGTTACATTTAGGTACATTACCATTTATCATTTCATGTTTCATTATTTGTAATTATATGCTGATTTAAGGACTACACTTTTAGTGAAATGTGTGAAATGATTTTTTTAACTTTTAAAAGGAAGTGGAACCTTGTTTGTTAGCTTGGGACAGAAGACAACGTCCTCTGTTTTGCAATGTAATGTTTTACAGTTCACCACCTAATCACCATATACTATTAATGTACTTAATTTGTCCCCTTGGGGAAATTCTTTTTTTAATTCTGTTTTTATTTTGTTTGATTTAAATGCACATGCATCAAATGTGGTTCGGTGCTTGCTCAAGGGAACTTTGGCAGTGCTCAGGAGGTGATCTGACACCTCCCCATATACCAGTCCACATTCTGTACTTGAACGGGCCACCCTCTGGTTCTCAAGTCCCTACGGACTGCGCTACTGGTTGGGCACTTGTATGTCGATGACACAATTAAAAAAATTATAATTAACTGTGTAGTACAAGTGTAGTACAATTTGATTAGCATGGACATGATAATAAGAATGAAAGATTCCTACCTGTGTAGTTTCTGTCATCTTTGGCCGGCAAACACAAAAAGAAAGAAAAAGAAAACTTCATTAAAAAACACAATTATTGTGGAAACAGAACAGTTAACTAGAAGAAAAACATAATTCTGCTTCAGCATTTGATGGAAAATACTGATGTTTTTCAGTTAAATTATTCACCTTTATGCAGTCAAGGAGATTATGTTTTCAGCTTGGTTTGTTTGTTTTTCCTTTGTCTGTCAGCAGGATTTCAGAAAAACTACATACTGGCCCTATTTTCACAAAACTTGGTGGAAGGGTGTAAAATGGGCCAAGGAAGAACCCATTAAATGTAGAAGCGGATCCAAATCACAGGGCGGATACACAAATTATGTTTCACTTTCAATAACATTGCAAGACAGGGCTTTTCTGCTGCATTCATGTGGTAATTGGAAAAAATTAGTTGCCTGATTGGGAAAATTCACACTGCATTAACATTGTGAGATAGGGCGTGACTTAGCGGAGGTCTGTGCCCTAGTTTATAAAGATTTGGTGCAGTAAAGCTCAAAACTCAAATTATTTCCCTCCACTAGATGGCAGTGACACAACATTGTAGTTGTCCTGAGACATGCAGTGTTGGTTGGATGCTGGGTCCCTAACTGTGGTAGATATTATGTAATCCTAAAATATGTCACAGGCACACCATGAAAATAAACAGAAAAACCTTTAAATCTCATATAGTTATATAGTGTAGGTACCATAGAAAATCGTTTAGTAACAATATAGAAGAATTAAACATCATCAGAGAGCATTATAAGTACACATTTGAGTGAACCATAGAGAATTTACACATCTTCTAGCTTCTTTTTTTTTATTATACAATATGTCACCTACTTTCAGATGCCCAGTCTGTGCTGATAATTCCCTCTTTCATCCCTTTTAATACTACCATTCCCATAGCAACTTTATTGGTTGCCATGCCAACTCCTCTGATGACCAGGTGGCAGTCTCATTTCTTTCAGTTCTTTGTTTCATTTATGTGTTTTTTTGTTTGTTTGTTTTTTGCTTGAATCCTCATTTATTTGGACTGTTGTGACCAGGAACACTCTTGGGTGTTGATATCACAAATATCCACTCACACTCGCTCATCTTATGTTCATTGAGTATTTGTCCTATTATGTACATACCGGTAGTTCAATCAGGTGTTCACTTATATTCATAATTTGTTTTACCTGCCTGTGCCAACGGTACAAACTACCCTCTGTGGATTACACGCTGATTGGTTGGATTATTTATTGCCTAGCAACCGTGCTTCACCATTGGGAGAACAGGTGTTTATAATTATTTGTTATCTTTCAAAGCCTTGTGTTCCCATTTTTGTGGGGCAGACTGCAAAATCTAAGTGAGCCATGTTCTGTTTGTTTTAGTTCCAGTTTACATTCCTGCCAATAACGATTCTGTTAGGGATGTAAATACATTTACTGGGGCTGCAACTAACAGTCATCTTCACTAAAGATTAACTGATCAATCAATTTTGATGATAAAATGTCATAAAATTATAATGAAAAAAAAGCCTATTATATTCAGCAGAAGCCAGGGTAATGTCTTTAAATTGCCTGTTTTATCTCATCAACTCAAAAACTTTAAGTTTAGTGTCAAATAAGAAAACCATCTTTCTCCTCCTCACATTTAAGAAGCTGCAACCAGAGAATGATTGGCATTTTTGCTTGAAAAATTGTCTGAAACAATTAATCAGTTATCAAAATAGTTGCAGATTACTTGTTTGTCTATTAATCTAATAAAGCTGGGGTAGATTAGACTGGGTAAACCCAGCCCGATCTGCTGGCGATTTGATTTCGCCCTGTAGCTCAGGCTGGAAACCTGTACGTTTATCTATCCTGCGTCCATTACAATTTTGCGTGGACCAATCACAAACTGGCTTATCCACCTGGCGCGCTATTGGCGGGTTTAACACGATGACGATAGAGAAGCGACCAAGCAGCTTCTTGTTTACATTCAACATAGCGGCCACCGAAGCACAGCAAACTATTGATGCTGGTGTCGCTGCTATGTCACCCAGATCGTTGGTCTGATTGGTTGAAGGACTATCCAATTGCGTACAGAGTCATTTGAACTATGCCTGTTGATCACGCCTGTTGTGCAGTAGAAAATACAGAGCAGACTCCCCAGACTAATGTTCAATCTTAAAAGATTGAGCTTGGTCTGGTGATAGCCAGACTAGGGGTAGGTAGTTTTTCTGTAGAAAAAACAAAAGAAAAACAGCTTTGCTCGTGCAGCTCTCCCCTCTCTTCATATAGTAACGTGTACAAGTACTAGTCATTCATTTCAATAAACCCCCATCGTGATTTTGATCCTGATGCCGTTATCTAGCTTTCAGGTGACATACTGTGATTCAAGGCTCTAGCTAGCTTACCCAAACATAAACTTGAATTAGCCCCACCTGTGAGCCTTTGGCTATGGTTAGCATAAGGCTTAAACATTAGCAACATTTCCTCTCCATCTCTGAAACACTTCGCCGATATTGACAAGACTGTTTCATGCATTCACTGTCAGCCTCTCTTTTAGACTTTTAGACTTTAGTCTTTTTGATAAATTTGTCTTCCTTTTTGGGGTTTCTTTGCAGTGTCGCCAGTTTTCCTAAGTGGTAAACTAAAAAGTTGATGATAATAAATCACCAATATCAATTTCAGAAACATCTTTGCTACTACATATTATGATGGATATTTTGAATTTAAATAAAAATGCATTTATGGGCACTGTGATATAAATGTTCGCTGACTGTGCAGCTTGTCTCTAAAACTGACTGCAGTGATAATGCAAATGTCATTAATTACCATCTGTTTTTTCAGTTAGGCTGCTTACCCTACTAAATCTCCCCCAAGACAGTGAATGGCATCACACGATATAACATGCTTTTCTTAATTCTACTGTAATTGGAAGTGTAATGTCACATCCAATTTAGTCACAATGGCTTAGAAACTCACAGAGGCAGGTGGGTTTAGGCGCGTCCCACTTGCCCAGTTTAGTGCAATGGCTGATGTTTCTGCCCTCCAGGATGAAGCCGGCATGGCAGCTGTAATGGAGCACTGTCCCCTCCACTGGTGGCCCGGGGGGCTTTACCATCACCCGGCCATTCTCCAGGGAGGTCCACACCCGCGGGCACAGCAGCACTGGGAACCAGAATAAGCACAAAAGTAAGGGAGGCTGAGACAAAGGGAGTTACAGAAAGATAAATTCATAATAACTGGGGGATTGAGTTGCAGTTACACAAACATTTATCAGAGGTAAACATGCTTTGAATGAGAAAATATTTGTTATTGGTTGTCCAAAAGCTCAGTAAGAGTCTGTGTCTTTGCTGATAAATGCATCACATTGTTTACCAGCTTTTTTGGATTTATTGAGCCCAGCCGAGGGTTTTGAGCGCGTTGATGACGTTTCTATCATGTGGCTGGCGCTACCAGAAGTAGACAAACAACGAGAGTGAAGAAGACGCCACAAAGATGGCAACAAAAGAAGATGATTCGAGAACTTCTTTCGGTGAGGAGCAATGCCGAAATCGTCGAACAAATTCAAGGAACGGCAAGAGACTTGTTTATTTCATGACTTTGGCTGCGTTTTAATGGTGGTTCAACATGCCCTCGTTCACTTCCCCTAAGCACTTCCCCTCGGGGGAATCCCCGCCGCCATCTTAAAGTACTCATATTATGCTCATCTTTAGGTTCATAATTGTATTTAGAGGTTATATTGCAATAGGTTTACATGGTTTAATTTTCAAAAAACACCATGTTTTTGTTGTATTGCACATTGCTGCAGATCCTCTTTTCACCTTGTGTGTGCTCTCTGTTTTAGCTACAGAGTGAGGCATCTCACTTCTGCTCCATCTTTGTTGGGAGTCGCACATGTGCAGTAGCTAGGTAAGGACTACCAGTCGGTTGAAGCAGAGTATGAGGGAGTGCCATGTTAGCAGCTAGGCGAGCATTATAACGTGTGTTACAAAGTGACGCACGTTTGTCACAGAAGGAAAGGCTGGACTACAATAGAGCTGTTTGGAGCAGTTGGTGAACAGTGTTTTCTGTTGGAGATGGTAAGTCCCTTTGGGGTGGACTTTGGGCTTTTTTACTTTGTAAACCTATAACATGCACAAAAAAGATATATAACACAATAAAGAAAAGGGAAAAAGCCAAAAAGCATAATATGAGCACTTTAAGTGTTGTTCCAATTGTCTGAAAACCTGAAGTGAACTTGGTGAGATTGACCCTCGGATGGCTGAGGGAGCGAGTGAACGATTGTCACTCCAGAGGTGGATATCACCCACAATGCATTGTAGTTATGCATTCAGTGTGATTCGGTGCAAGAAAATACATCATGGTTAGGTGGCAGTAGCCTAATGTTCAACCGCTAAAACTCCTGTTGCTGATGACCAAAAAAAAATTTTTTTTTTTTTTTTTTTTTTTTTTTTTTTTAAAAAAAAAAAAAAAAAAAAAAAAAAAAAAAAAAAAAAAATAAAAATAAAAAATATATTATATATTTTAATTTTTTTTTTTTTTTTTTTTTTAAAAATAAAAAAAAAAAAAAAAAAAAAAATTTTTTTTTTAAAAAAAAAAAAAAAAAAAAAATAAATATGATACAGATTCATCATCATGATCATGATCACACATTTCTAAATCTGAAACTCCTGCAGCTAACCAAGCCTTGTTGAAATGAGTCTGCAGCTATTTATGATGTGTAAAAAGCAGTTCTAATACTTTTTGTAAATAATATTTGTATTGCGCCTTTTTGTACGAGAAATGGGCCTACTGTACAATAAGGAAATTGCATGACATAAGCAGACATAGAATGAACATGAAAACAGGGATAGAATGCTATAATTAATAGAAAATAAGATGGATAATAAAACACACTTGAAGCAGTAGCACTGATGCAGTGCGTTCATTGTTTTCATTAGCTTTAGCCAGGCTAGCCATTGTTAGCAATGCCAGTTTATAACAATGCAACAATGTACGACTGAGTTCATGAGACACAAATAACACAGAAGTGCTTATAACTGTATGTTACTACTGCTTTCACAACTGTTGATGCACGGAGCAGCCATGTTGGATTTTTTAGCTCGGGGTAGTAAGTGGTTGCCTGAGTTCTGAGATCAGAAATCAGGGTCAGGGGACATGTTTTTTCAGACTTTGACCTCGGAAATGGAACGGGCTATAATGCTACAACTGGCATGCGATCCGTATGGTGTGGGCTGAAATTGAACAAGGGCAGGTGTGTTCCATTTCACATAAATACAAGTTTATGTTGAAATAAATATACCTGTAGTTATTTCTCCCGTTGTATCGGATAGGCCTATTCGAATATAATCAAACCTGAATTTTTTTGGGATATTCAATAGTAATTTTGGCCGATTTTGACATCCCTAACTATATAAAAGCTGCAAGTAACTTCTTCGTCTGTGGTCTTAAGTTACGTTTATTATTGTCACATACGCACAGGACAAGTAAGAATCAGTTTTCCCATTTTAAACCCATCCTATCAGGAGCGGTAGGCAGCCACTGTTACTCAAGTACTACAACACAGACACAATAAAGAAAGTCTACTGCTCTAGGAACCCCTTTTGACAGATAGTTTAGTTACCACATTTGTGATGTTCGCTTACAGCCTCCATTTCTCTTGGTTTTTTGACAAAATGGCCAAGCTCTTCAATATAATTTGTTTAGCTGCCGAGTTTGTTGAATCTTCCTTCCAGCATGTGAGCACATAATAAAACTCCAATCTGCACATTGCAGCTTGTGCTCTTACATAAGCCAGAGAAAACAAAAATCCTGCTTTAGAGAATGTATTCTTGGAAAAAAATAAATTCCACTTATGTTAACTGTGAACTGAAATAACAAAAATATGAGATATAACAGGGATTTGATTGGATCTGTGGCCTCATTCTCAGTATTTGAAGGGAAATTTTAGATGTGATATGAGTAGAAATTACATTCAGACCTTAGTCCAATAAGAAAATGTTGGTTTGCAGGCAAAGTTAGATGGACTTGCATATCGCACGCACAGATACTAGATTCCATGTGGATGCTAAGCAAGCTTAACCATAATCTAAATGTAAGCCCTCCGAATCATTACCCAGCAAGCATCAACCCAAACTATCCTCTATGGGGGTATCAGATACGTTCACATTTGCATGAATTTTTTTTATATAGCTCTTCATCATACTCAAATATCTCAGAGCATACAGACAAAAATGCTTGTCAGCAGGAAACAGCAAAATAACAAACCTATTCATAGATCAGAAAGTATGTTTACGAGCTCTGGTTTTGGGACATATTACTACCTGTTACAGCAAGAGAAGAATTTCACTGAAATAATTTGTGAGCATTCAACAAATCAAATGTGTGGAAAAATAATCCCAGATCAAAGGTCCACTTACTATATTTTTAAATAGTGTTAAACCACATCTCACCGTCTTCATCAGCAAATGGCTTAGGTTTCACCTTGCGAAAACAAGTCATATAGGAGAGAGGTCGTAACCCTGGTCACTGAATCAAGGGTGGTCTTTGGGGTCGGATGTAAACAGCCTCCTTGGTCTTCTTCTGGCCGTCCACTGACACTTGGTTGATGACTTTAACACCTTCCCAGTCAATGTTATGACTTGGAAAGGGCTTTCAATGTTAACTCAATTTTTTGCAGGTCCCAGGAGATGTTGGAGAGGTTGAAAGCTCCAAAAAAAGCTGGTTAGTGGACCTTTGAGTTGAGATTATTTTTGTCACATATATTGTTCCCAAGGTCAAGAATGAAATTCAAATTCAACCAAAATATTTTTGACATTAACAACATAACATCCTCTAAATTGTAACCGTTTTTTGATTAATAAGAGAACTTGAAATGTTTAATTTGAGTATAACGGCAAATATTTAAAGCGTTCTATGCATAAATTATAGTGATTAACCTAGTGAGAATTATCACCTGAATCTGCAACTTCCATCTGTTTTACAGGGCTTTATAGTGAGTCTCAGCTCATTGTTTAGCTGTCCGGAAGCTTTTGGAAACAGCTAACAGCTGTTCGTAGCACAAAAAAAAGCTGTAAAAACCCACTGTACACTTCCTGTTCAGCACCAAGCATGAACCAGACACAGTTAGCAAATAGCTGGTGAACATTTAGTAGCTCAAGAGTCAAATATTTCTCTCAGGAGTTGGTAAAGACCAAAAACAGAGCTAACAGAGAGTTCATATTGGACTTACATGCATCAGACAGACACAGGACTTCAAATGATTGATAATGTTTCTTTGTAACTGCTGGATGTGTAAATAAAAATATGTTTGCTAACAAGTTTAACATATTAACTTAAACGGGGATGGGTCAATGCTGTGTTCAAAACTTGTTTCCGCTCTAAATGTAAGGTAATGAAGGAAACCACCACAATCAAAGGCTGTAGTTTGATTTCCTGTCAGCTCCATTTAAGATTGCATTACTTTACTTTACTGTGGATAAAAATTACTCCAATCCCAGTCCCTAAAAAGTGAGAGTGAAGGTTGCACAGTATTTCACACTTCCCTCTGTATTTATGGGCTTTTATTATTTTATTGTAACTTCATTTTGATGTTGATTAACCCGACAGAACACATAAGAACTCATTATTATCCACTGAATTGTTTTGAAAAGGGATGAGATGAGAAGAAGGGTGGAGGAGGATAAAAGAGGCTTGAGAATTAGACCCAAAAGGACTTACAACATGTGCTGTGCAGCGTCATGTCCGTCCATGTGCCGTTGGGTAAGCACTTCCTGACCTTGGGTCCCACGATCACTCGGTTTCCTCTGCAGATGTACTCTATCTCATAATCCACAGGGAGGATCTGCACACTGCGGATCTGTAAGAGAAACACGGACAGAAAGAGATTGGGAGAAGGAGAGATAGTAATTCAAGCATGATTGATTCTCTCTCATACCAGTTTTTTTTCTCATTCACTTAGGGACCCTCTACATTCTGCCTCAATGCAGACTGATACCATATGGCTGTGACAATAAGGTTATACTCTGAAAAACATTTCATGGCAGTATTGTCTGAATTGATGTGCTGTCACACTTTGAATTATACCTTCTCTCTGGTTGGGAAAGGAGGGATATAAGAAGGATTGCCTAGCTTTATTTTTCAACTTCATGTTGAGGTGTTTGTTTGTGTGTGTGTTTGTGTGTGTGTGTGTGTGTGTGTGTGTGTGTGTGTGTGTGTGTGTGTGTGTGTGTGTGTTTGTGTGTATATTGTATGTGTGTTTGACATATATACTGTATGTGTGCAGATGTCCAGAGTGGTGCAATGAGATTTCAAACATTTGAATGGCTCAGTTGTCGAGGTTTTGGTCCTTCTTCCACTTTGAATCTGCACCAATCCCTATTCTATGTAGAGTTTTGCTGCAGTGTTAGAATTAATTACAATCTTGTGAGATTTAAATTCCCCCTCGACTCAAAAATGTATTGTTAAAACCTCTAGTGCACATACATTGAATGGACTTTTCAATGAAGTAAGAGACATCTTGTGTCCAACAGTTAAACTTTTGAAATGAACAATATTCATAGATTCTGGATTCAGGAGTACTGTCGATGTCATCTTAAGAATCTTAAACTACAGTAGTTACATTTGTTTGTGGAAAAGTATTAACAGAAATTATTATTAAAAGCAAAGTATTTCTGATATGTCTTAAAACATGTCTGAAGGGGGTCTTTAAATTAACTTCTATACTAACAGAATGACATAAACATTAGACACAATGTATTTTTGTTGCTTTGTTGTAATTTACAACTAATTTTCCAGGTTAGTCAAAAAATTAAGGGGTACTCAAAGCATTTTATTATTTCACATTCATAAAGTGAGTGGATTTTCTTAAATCTCACTCACCGGCCATTAGATCAGTTAGTACAAGACAAACTTTGTTTAAACATTGTTGAAACTCACATAACTTTATTATTAAATTCTAATGGAGAGCCCACAGTTTCCAAGGATATCAGATATGTCATGCTAAATTTGGGGAAAATGTGTGTAAAATTATGCACAAGACATTTAGAAAGTTTATTTTTGTTATGCTATGCTAAGCTAACTGGCATATTTAGTGCACAAGAGTGGTATCAATCTTCTCCTCTCAGCAAGAAAGCAAATTTTTATATTTTCCCAAAATGTCAAACTATTCCTTTAATCTTTAAATGCACAAATGCAACTTACTTTTGAATTATGGTGTAATAATAATGTCAGCTGAAACTGTGACAACTCTATATTCAACTTAGTCAATATTAGTTTATCATTAGCTGAAATAGCTCTCATCATATGGAGTAATGATCACCAGCTAATTTGTATTATTATTAGTATAATGATTTCTATTTTGTAATTTGATATGGAAGAAGCTACATTACAGTTAGCAGATAAAATATTTTTATTATGAAAATCTTTAAGCCAACTGTGTTTTAATGTGCTTGATTTGACAGGTGAGGTTGTGTAATTTAGGTCCAGAGCAGTAGCAGATTTCTCTGTACCTGTTCTTGTGTCAGGCCTCTGTAGCGGATCCCCCCATCCCTGGGAGGCCGGATGATAGCGCAGCCTGAAAAAAAGAGAAGAGGAAGAAGAATGAAGGATGACAAGAGCAGAGATGGAAAAGCTCTGTCTCCAGATAATGTAGATATATTGCAGCAACATGACATATTGTCAATTTAACTGATGCTGCAGAATTTATATTTCATTCAGGTCACTTAGCAATCTCTGCGGAGTTACTTCAGTCCATTAAGGCATATTATAAACATACACACAAAGATTCCTGCAACGTATTCAGTCATAAACACACAAACAAATTACCTCCACTTGATGAATTATGTATGGGCGCAACGAGAGATGGAAGAGCATAGAGAATAATCAGAAAGAATAGTTGTGCCATCTCTGGATCTGAAAGAGAAGGAAGACAGAGGTTTTAAAAGAAAGTAGGGAAGTGTGACAGGGAAATTGAGGGTTTTGGATAAAGACAGAAGAGGAAACAAGAGACAAAGAGAAATGTGTTACTGAGAAAACATTCTTACAGTATTTTTGCTACACTCAGTCCTCAGATACAGTCATTTTCGGTCCACTGCTTGTCTTTCTAAAAAAGGATGCATCAACCTTTTGGCAAAAACGCTCCCTTTTCAACATGCCTGACTGTGCACAGAGAGGATGAGTCCACTTTTCTCTCCCTGCTTCTATTTGTATTTACAGTGTAGACAGCCCAGGTTCAGTAGCCAGCTTGGCTTCCTTTTAAAAGCCCTGTATAGAGTTTCAGCTCAGGTTTTGATGGCTGATACTGATATTTTTGCAAGAAGGCTGCCCATGGAAATATTTCACGCCAAGGGACACTCAATAGATTTCAGTTTTCTTAATGTCAGGGTAGAAAAGTAAGAGTAAAAGAAAAATTTGGAACAGCTTTTAGACTGTGGAATCAAAAGGCTCTCCATTGCAAGGCAGAAAGGGGCTTTTATGTGTGTTGGCAGATTTTAAAGGCACAATGACACCTATTCACTGGCAGAGGAAACTCTAGGACAATTCTCCAGCGATTTAGCATTGCACTCCTATATGCAACATTGTCAGACTCACAATGGACAGTTAAAAAAGGGTTGATGCAGCAGAACCAGAGATGATGTTTCTTTTAAATTACTGTACATGCATTTGTCTTCCTTGTCAAAACATGGGGCCTACATTACCCACATTAGAACTTGAGTGTTGACATCACTTGAGGCAATGTATCAGACTTCACACAGCTCCCTCTGGAGCCATTAGAGGCTTTTTTCAACTTTTTTTTCACATTATGCAGTAGCACTCCCCGTGATCTGTAAACAGACTTTGATATGTAAAATTAAAGTTCCCCTGAATTTAAAATGAAATCAATAAATAATATATGTAATATCAACAAATAACAAATAGGATATATTGTCCCAATGTATGGGCAAACTATTACATTAACTTAACTTTAGTTAATGTGCACAAAGACTCCATTTGCTTTACAAGGATGGTGAAATGACAGGCCACTTGGTCGCCTAACGCAAATTTCATGACTGCCAGAATGAGTGTGATTTGCTAATCAGCAAAAAGTCAAAAGACCCTCGAGTCCCGTGAGCCACAGCGCCTCGAGTGCTGGCAGAGAAACACACAAACACAACTGACTGTATCAATGACAAACACACTATATATAGCTGCTCATTTGCAGTTTTGAATAATAAATGGTGCTTTATGAGGCTGTCACACACACACAAACAAACACATATACTGTATATATACACTCACGCTTAACAAGGCAGTAATGGAGTGGATGGTGTGTGTCTGTGTGTGTGTGTGTGGTGATGTGGGTGGGTGGTATAGGGAAGGGGGGGGGCATAACAAAGCTAAGCACTACAGTGAGGGAGACAGATGGCAGCAAAGCTTGCTTGTGGAAGACAGACAAACTCTGCTGGATACTTCATTAGCATTATCCAGTGTATTTTTAGAGTTCACTGACAAGAAGCATGGAAGAGGTAGACACCACCAGAGTGTTTATCATGTGTGTGTACGTGGGGCTGTGTGTTGGCATCCTAGTTTGTGCTTTTGTCCTGTGAGGCATGAAGGGGAGGGGAGGCAGTATAGAGAAAAGGAGGAGAAAAAAAGGACAGCCCAGCAGGAGTCATTAATATCAGCGATCACACACTGAGCCGGATAAAAGCAAACTATGTGAGTGAGTGTAGCACAGATGAAACAGCCTATCCAGCATAACGCCAGCTAACTCTATCAGCGCTGAGGCTGCAGCGGCACTGAGCAGACAGGAGGAAGGGGGCCAGTCGACTAGCCTCAAGCTTGAAATGCAATTAAGGCTTCAGCACCACGGACAGCGCCTTCTCAGCTCCAAAACACTGCAGCCTTGTGGAAACATCTTGTTACAAAAACACATACAGCCTATTCACATTCACTTGCAACGTTGCACAGACACTGCCTACTTCCTTGTGTGTTTATAATGCCGGAAGCTGCCATGGAAATGAATGATCAGCTCCATTTCAGCACTAAAGACAGCTTCATGTAGAGCATGTAGAAGCTATTTTCAAGCTCTGTGCAAGTCCACGCACGGGGCACACGCACATAGACTCAGATGCTGTATTTTGTGCATGGCTGAGCATAATTGAGACGTGAGGGTCACAGTAAGGGTGCCACCAACCGTATGCTGCCGGTAGTTACTTGTCGGCTGTTGACAAGGGAATCCGTGATGGCCTGTAGAGGAAGGCCGACCATATTAACAAGCCCGTAGAGTGCTCAAATGAATGGTTCTTAAAAGTAGCGTCTGGAATAACATAATCTCGTTAAAACCGGCTGTATGTTATTTTAAATAGTGTTATCCTCTCTTTCTAAAGCATAAAAACGCAAGCAGGATTCTTGCAAGAAGGAACTATAAACAAATCTGGTCTGTGCCCATCGAAAATGAATGGCCTTTGCATACAAAATGAAGAATGAATTTTGCATCTGTCTAGATTATCTGCATGGGAAATGGAGCATTTTCTGAATAAATCTAGTCTAATATTGCGACCTACAGTAATAGTAGCATCTAGCCCCCTGAAGCAAAGCTGTAGCATGTGTACTTACTATTAGTTTCGATGCGCTCAGTCAGGATAGCAGTACGTCCTCCGGGGTGGATCCGCCAGGGAAAGCCCAATGTCGGGTTATTTGGTAAAAATATTCATCTTAAAACGATTTTATGGCTATATTAATATGGCTATAAATGTGCAATCTGCTCCGTTCGTAAACAGAATGTTACAAAAACAAAACCTATCTTATTCGGCGTTTTTCTATGTATTGCAGTTACGCATGGCAAAGGTAATAAATGTCAAAATCCATACAAAAAATATACATGCACTATATACAAACGTATACCCATACACGACGAAACACCGTTTCACCACACTCCCCTCCTTTTTTTCTCTCCCCCTACAATCTTGAGCTAATTCACGACGTCATGATGGAGACGCACCGTGCGTAACAGTCCCTCTGTCACGCATTTATCTCCCTCCTACCCCAAGATGAAACGCGCTAAGGTCTGGGCCCACAACAGTAAAATATCACAATGAATCTTACGAGGAGGCTTTGGGTTTATGATAAGCTTGTGGATTTATCCCAACGTTAATAATTATATCACGGCGGGAGACTAGACACGGATGGAGGTGCGGATATGGCGCTGCCTGTGGTATTAACAGTGACTATATTGTTAAGCCTTTTTCTAAACCCTTTGGAGTTAAGTCGACGAAGCGGCAATCAGTCATTTCTACAACACTGGTCATCTCTGAAATCAAACCCATCGCCTCCTTTATCTTCCTCTTTTGTTTCCACCAGCCCCTGCTCCTCTTCTGCCATCTATTCTGAGATCCTGCTTCATATTTATATATCTCCTGAATAATTGAAGGCAGGCTGTGAAAGACATAACCTCTCCCTCTGTCTCTCGCCACCCCTCTTCCTGCATCTGTAAAACAATAACTCACATCCTAACCTGCCTCTCGACATTTAATTCTACAAGTCCTACAACATATCAAATAGATAGGAAAATATGGGAATCACACAAGCCCAAGAAGTATGATCTGGTTTATTGATTATAGATATGACAATGCCTAAGTCGGAAAGTGACATTCTGACTAAATAACAAATGCCATTAAAAGGGTGAAGACTAATTATTAAGACAGAAGTGAAGGTGGGGTGTTTCAGACAAACTGCAACAATGATTTAAATACACATGACAAACCGTGAATATCCACGACATCTGTACAACAAACGTGTCAAACATTCAAATCAGTTAATTCATGTTACTATACATGTCAATATTTTCCAGCTTTGTAATAATTACATACATTTACAAGTCATTTTCTTGACTTTGGTTCGCATCTTACACTTTGACAATCAAAGTACAATATAAAAGAAAATATAGAAATCTAAACAAAAAATAAATCATAACTCTTTAAGTCTCATCAGAAATGGCGCCGGCTGACAAATTTTATTAAAATGTTCTAAAAAAAATAAGAAAAGAATAATAAAAGGGCACACGCTTGTTCTTTTCACGCTTCTAAACAGAAGCGCAGATGAGTTTGCAGCTAAGCGCTACTCATGCTAAATTTGTTACTTGTTCTGTGTCAAGGCACACTTCAAATTACAAGGGCAAATTGATTTTGAAACGGCAAACAAGATGAAATGCATTTGCTGCCAAAAAAATCCACTCATACAAATGTAAACAATATCCAAATAATAAAAACTTGGACAAGGCTTTTGCAGCATAAGACTACAGCATAGCAACATAAAAAAAAAGAAAACATAGCTACAGCTTCATCATCTTAGCTTTAATGGTGTCAGTTTTTGTGTCAGCATATAGCCCTGAATACACGTCATAAATGTCTGTTAAGATGGCTAACTAGGAGTGCATGCTGTCGGAGTGGAAGGAGTCTTTAACATCTTCAGACTCCTTTCATCATTTCAGGAATTTTCAAAAAACGCATTCTCTTGTGCCAAAAATAAAGCAATGCTTGCAGCATGTTGCTGGAAATAAATATATGAAATGTGAATTCAAACATGCTTTCACTCTGCACTGACAGTGAATCGTTTTTGTCATTTTTCCCAGCACGCTAACTTGATGAGGGGTGGATAGGAGTGTGGATTCCAGTGTGTACGGAGAGACCCTGCGACCCCTCTACCTTGAGACTGGACAAGATCAACGATTACGGAAAGTAAGAAATGTTTTAGAAACAAGACTGTTCAGACAGGGCTTCTGATCATTCTTCGCTGTTCCTTCATGCTCAAAGAACAAATTCTACCCAGAATCCCTCAGAGGGAGTGAATATACTGTATACTTGTCCTGGAGGGTTGAAAGCTCTTTAGATTCACTAGTGTTCTAACTAGGCTGCAATATTAACTATTGACCAGTGTCAGCTTTAGAATAATGTTTTGTCAGTCAACATACATGTGCTTATTTACACCATCATATATCATACATCTATAACTGCATCACACCAGTTTTACATTTGCAGCCAATTAACCGTCTTATACTTTGGTTGGTACCTATGTGTTAGGGATGTTTACCCTAATTTGTACTTTTTTTGATAACTCATATACTTTACTTCTGAAGTGTTTATATGCTATATCTATGACAGCCTCACAAACTGAAGCTTCGGTGGTGCTGCTTGTAGAACTGCTGCTGGCGCTCTTTGGCGCTCGCTTCCGCCAGCTTGTCTCTTCTATCGATCACTCCGCCCCTCTCTTTCTCCCCCTCATCCCCGGTTACGCTCCCTACATCGCTGAGGTCCCCGAGGTGCTCAATGGAGTCATATTTCTCTAAGTCGGAAGCGATGGTTTGCAGGCTGAAGACCGAAAGGGAATCTGACCCCGCCCGCTCCCTCTCCTTTTCATTCTCCTTCTCCTTGTATTTTTCCAGGTCAATGGCTGCATCCACTCGATCCTTCCCCGTCGCACCACCACCGCAGGCTCCGCCTTCTTTCTTAACTCTGATGTCGGACTCAGCTCCAACGGGGGGACTGCGCCCACCGCAGACACTGGTGCATCCTCCCTTGGCCTGGTCCCTCCCCCTCTGAGCGTGGATCTGTTCGCTGATTTGTTCCAAGTTTCGTAAGGCGATGGAGTAGCGGGTCTTTACTTTGGCTACGTGCTGTTCAAGCTGCAGCACTTTGGTCTTGTTCTCCTGGAGTCACACAGAGGGTACAGACACTTTTATCATCAATTTTAACAATGATTTTTAGCGATGGGTATCAAGAACCGGTACTAACCCGGTACCGGTTCTGGACTTGTCAGTACCGCAATATCGATAAGCTCCTGGACAAAGGGTACTGCGACAAAGGGTATCGGTTTTCATGTCACGCTGCCGAGTATGGTATGTTTTTTAAACTAAAATGTGTTACACAACAAGTAGCAAACTCCTTTAAGGGATAACTCAGTGTGTTTGTGTGTATAATGTAAGGCAGTGAGCGGCAGAGAGAAAGAAAAAGAGACAGAGTGTGTGTGTAACAGTGAGTATGAAGTTAGCTGTAGCAGTGTGTGTGTGTGTGTGTGTGTGTGTGTGTGTGTGTGTGTGTGTGTGTGTGTGTGTGTGTGTGAGACAGTGGTTTCACAAACATTGGTATTATTGGGCTCTGTATGTCTGCATTACCTCCAGTATGTGGTTGAACTGGGCCTTGAGCTCAAAGTAAGGTTTGGATTTCACAATGACTCTTTTGAGGGACTTTTGCAGCATCTGAACCCGAGCCTCGGCCTCCTGACAGGCGTGTGTGACCCGCATGTGCTCCCTCTCACTGCGGAGTCGCTCTTCCTCAGCTTCGTTCACCTGTGAGAGACACATAGGAGTAGGAGAGACAGACACACACACACACACACACACACACACACACATAATAGGTACAAGGCATCGACCTCCATCTTCATTCAATTGTTGTCTCCACTAGGGCTGGTCAGAATACCATTTTTTGAGCTTCGAAGCTTCGGTAGTAATGACCATCGAATATTCGAAGCTTCGGAGAGAGGGGGCTGAACATATTATCTCTAATAAAGGCAGGAATCTCTATGCATTTTGATTATTTTGAGAACCTTTCATCCAAACGACTTCACAAGGGAGTGCAGTGTCGTATTTGGTGCAATATAGATAGACAGGCCAGACGCGTTCAGAATTAATAAACTCTTAACCTCTCAAGGATTACCGTCCCGTCAACGGGACACTTTGTGACTGGGGCGTAGGGCTGCACGATTATGGCCAAAATGATAATCACGATTATTTTGATCAATATTGAGATCACGATTAATTATCACGATAATTTGTTGATTTTAGCCAAAACAAATTTTATTGTCACATAATTATATAATTGTAACTGCTTTTACATCCATATTGTGCTACATTCCTACTAATACATCCATATTGTGCTACATTCCTCCTTTATTGAAGGATACTGTGAAGGAGTATGCCATTTCAGCGGTTGTTCGACCGCTTTCCACACATGCATGTTTGCCGTGAAGATACAGGCAACGCAATTTTCTGTTCACGTTAACGGCGCATGTGGTGCCTGGTATCTACCAGACGAAATAGCTACGCGTAGTTCTGTGGCTCATTACACTGCCACTTACATGTCTGCGTTGCGCTCTGATGCTCAAAACCACGTTAGAGGCAACATAAACATCGCTGAATGTCACGCTAATAAACACTAATAACACGTTACATAGCGGTAACGTGTTAACCTACCACGTTAGCCACAGTAGTAACTGGATTAAACACGGCTAAAATGCCGACTGCTAAACAGTGTAGTGTGTCTGTATTTCACTGTAGGATTCCAACAGCGGGACGTCCAACAGTCTGCTGCTAAAGCTATGAGCTAAAAGACACAAACTAGCACTGGTCACTGCTGTTGTCTGAAAAACAACACAGACGGGACAAAACGTTGCGTTTACTGGTAAACTGGCAAACATTGTGACCGGCTTATGATGACCGACTGCTACCTGTTGTGGGATATTCCTCACGTTAGGGCCGTTACAGAGTCAACGCATCGGTACGCATACGCGTCCGCAAGGCTACGCATCGCTACGCTTCGGCCGCCATTATGCGTCGATGCGTAGCCAAATGTGTCGTCCTAGTTTTTGATACGCGACGCGCCGGTGCGCACAATACTATGCGTTGTCGGTGGGGGCGACACTGCATGTATTGTAGTAGTGCCCTATATTTCAATATAGGATACTATATTGTACATTATCCAAAAATATTGAATCAACTTAGCTGAGCAAATTCATCAAACATAGGACTACTGAGTCACATTTTTCGGTATGTATCAACGTTGTGTGTGTGTGTCTATGTTGTGTGCCCTCCTCAAGAGGCTGAAATAAGCGAGGCGGGGCAGCAGGCAGAGAGAGCGAGACCCAAATGTATCTATATATTTTTAAAACCTGCTAAACCATGTTTACGCGACCTTTTATTAATGTATTGGTCAGTGCTACCCTATCGTAGCACACTGTACTGGTGGGGAAACACGCCAGCATCTGATAAAAAGAAGTCAGCCAGCCAGCTGCTCCCTGACGAGAGCCACTCTCCGGGAGGGTCTGGCTCTGCCGACCGAACACCGTGGAGCACTCTGCTACCCCCTGTTGCGTGGGCGGTGTATTGCATTTCACGCATCGCCCGTGACGCTTGCGTCTACTTGCGTCCACTGTAGACTATGAAAGGGAGCGCGTTGCTCGCGTTGCTTGTTCGCGTTGCTCGCGTTGACTCTGTAACGGCCCTTACTCTGTCCTCTGTGACTGTCTACATCTAGAAACTAAGCTGCGCGTTGCAGGCAGGGAACAGCTCTGATTGGCTCATGGAGACATGTGATCAGACAGTGGTTTATGGAGCGCTAGATTGGCTTTGCAAAAACTGTTCTATGAAGAGAATGACGCATTTTAAATATCGCTCGATCACGCAAATTTGATCGTGGGAAGCCAAAATCGTGATCGTGATTAAAATTTGATTAATTGTGCAGCCCTACTGGGGCGTCGCTGTAACCTCGATAAAACTTCCACTCATAAGCGTTTGTATTACTTTAAAGCATTAAATCTTTAAAATATACAGCCATGTACACAACTGTTACAAAGTAACAGAAAATAAAACAATTCAGCCGTAATCTGCGCAGCCGAGAGTGCATTCGTACCTGTTGTCGTTGTCCTTTCAGCAACAAAGTGGTATTTTGACCAAAACTTGATTTTCATAAATCCCCAAGAGTCCAAAGAAACGTAATATCCAAGCTTTATAATCCAAAACGATCTCTTCGCCTCACAATGTTGAAGTTTCTGGCCGAATCACAACGGAAAAACGGGAAACAGTTTTCCATTTCCACACTTGTTATCGTCGCTAGCTTCTCTGCCCAGCTTGCTAAATGCTCGAACTGGGCGTCATTGTGTACCGACAGTATCTTCTTTGTAGTTTATTGGCGGTTGGCAAACCAACTTAAATCTGCATTACCGCCACCAACTGGACTGGAGTGTGAACGAGAGATAAATGCAGAAAATAAATAAACAAAAAAAAAAACGGTTAAACGGTTGTCTTTCAAATTCCCTCTGCACGTAATAGGATACACTACAACCAGGCAGAGCAACGAAGAAGGTAGCGAAGCTAGTTGATAGATTAAACTTTTGCCGTATCCGGTCGGCAAAACTCATCAACACATCTTCCATTTTTAAGAATGATTTCTGTGCTGTTCTTTTCTCAAAGAAAAGCTTAACTCCAAGTCTTCCAGAAGCAGCAGCCATAAGCCCGCCCACCGATTCTATACACGATGTGATTGGCCTGACCAGAGTTTGGTTTTTCCAGCTCCCAAGCCAACGGAGAGTGCCTAGACCTCCCTGGCTGCAAAATAAATTTGCTGCCACTAGGGTGCGTCTAGATTTCTAGGCTACCCCTATTATGCTTTTTTTGGATTTGTCTCGTCTTTTAGTATTATGTAGTTTTTTGTGTTTGAAATAGATATAAAATACAAAAAAAAACACATTCCACATACCAGTATCGGTATCGGCTCCGATACTGCCTAAAACGCTGGTATCGGTATCAATATCAGGAAGTACTGGAGTTTATGCACCGATCCGAGACCACGTAATAAAGAGTAAAACAAAGTTCTGTGACATTCGTTGTTTGTGTTTGTTCATGTTTCACAAAGAGTTTAACCTGAGCCAGACTGACAAAGATAAAAATCATATCACATCCATACAGGGATAGTAGTATACAGTATTTAAAACATAATAAAATATATGACACACTGGTATCGGATCGGTACTCAGTAGCAGCCGATACGCAAGTTCAGGTATTGGAATCGGGAAGCAAAAAATGGTATCGGGCCATCTCTAATTGTAGTAGACCCCAATAGTACAAATATCATGCTGAAAAGGAGTATAATAGGGGCTCTTTAACTGTCAAATATGAGTCGACTGTTGTGGAAGTGAATTGCTAAATTGGTGGGTTACTCTTTTAACAAGACTTCCTCTTTCGTTTAGTATGTAAAGACGCTCAGATAAAATAAAAGGTAAGGGAGTTATGCTGATTAAGGGCGTTTTCACTCATACCTTATTTGGTCCGGACTTTCAGACTTTTTAGTTTGATCCGAACCAAAATTACAGGTGTGAAACCTCCCCCGGACCACGGTCCGGATCAAAAGACCAAAATTTGGTCCGATAAAAAGAGGTGGTCTCGGTCTGGACCAAACTGAACCATGATCCAGTTCGTTTATAGTGTGAAAGCATTTTTTGGATGGTTCGGACTTTTGGACCAAATAAGAAGCTCTGGCAGGCTCTCCCTGTGTTACAAGACCGGGGAAGCTCCTTTAAGGAATAGCTCGGTGAGTGATAGAGAGAGAGTGACGGTGAATGCGCTCAAAGCAGACAGCTGTCGGCTATCAGAGCAGAGAATACATCATCAGTTTATTTGTTAAGTGGTAGTAAATGTACAGCGTAGGTTTCCGTTTGTCTCTGAATAAATTCTCTAGAAAGAAAGTTCCCGTGTCTTGCTTCTCAACATCACAACAAAACAAAAAGAGCCGCGGCAGTAGAGGAGAGCAGCATAGGATACGAGAGGACGGGGAAGCCCGTCAACAAAACAATCAATTATAAGCATCTGGAGACGCAGCTCACATATGTGCTGACGGCAGGACGTAGTTTTGTCACGTATAGATCTTTAGTGCGCTTGCATAACTGCAGTGTGAAACCAAAACTTACCGGATCAAATGTATACAATGTAACAAAAACATGAACCTTGGATCGGACTTTCATGTTGTTTTATTCCTATGTCACTATCCACCATGTTTTTGACAATATTTTTGTTCTTTGTACTTTTCAGTGAATGTTTTTACCTTGCTTTAAAACATGTATCTTCCCATTGGAGACACTAGAAGCCATCCTGGACCTACTACTGTACATGGCCCACTCAACCCAGGTCTGGTGTCATTGTTTAATAGCATGTGTACCTCCTCCTCTCTGTTACCTTGGAGGTAGCATGGTTGAGCATCTCCTGCCAGGTGGGATCCAGGGTGTTCTTGCCATCAGCCATCAAGCCCTGCTCTGCCACATAGACCATCTCCCTGGCAGCTGTGTGCATAGAGACGGCTCTCTCATAGCTCAAAGCTGCCTTCTGGGTCTCTTGCTGTGCCTAAAGAGAGCAGACAAAATATTTACAGCCTACAGAAGTGGAATATGACGAGGACACATCCCCTGTTCTGTTACGTCCAATTACTGTCAGATCTCTGTGAAATTGTATTTGTAAATTATAGTTTTTGATTTACAAATTTAATGAGGTTAAGTCCATCCAGCCAATAAATATAGAAACAGTTAAGTCATCATTTAAAAAAAAGAAAAGGTAAGTAATCATTTATTTTAAAGTATGTATTTAAATGTTTACAATTTCCCATAAAGAAAATATCACAATAAGCTAGAGCTCCTGCAGTAGCAGAACAAGTGTTTGGATTGTGTGTATGGTTACATCCAGTTAAGTTGGATCACAGCTTACACCTGGCATTAGAATGAATCTTACATGCATACTGAATGAAGCTCTGTTTCCTGCTCAGATAGAAGACATGATCATCAAAATCTTGTCTACGTTGTTAGAGGTTTGTAAGGCTATACTGTAGGCACTCGGAAAACTCCTTTAAAAAAATCCTTTATTACAGTCAGGAATGCATTTGCAGTAACACTACACTACGTATGTGGACAAATGGGCCCCTGACCCCCTCTAAATGCTGTCTGAACAATCACATCCCAATTTTTCTACACTCATGTATCTGGTAGGGACAAAGTGCAGAGTCTAAGGACACTTCAAAAGGCCTTGCTTACACTGAGGCTTGAACTTAGGTACCAGGGTAAGCAACATTTTTAGGCACTATATTTATTTTAGTATTGTGAACTATATACATATATATATATAGTTATATAGTTAGCTGTATTTCTAGTATACTGTATTTAAAGGCGTACATACTAGGGGTGTAACAATACCTCAATCTGGATTGATTTATTTATCTTCCCATTAATATTTATTCTTTTTTATTAAAAATAATAGTTCATTTTTCATATAAATGTCTGGAAGAGTTCAGTAATAAAATTGTCAGATCACATTTTAGTTGCCTTTTGTGAGTTAATATAAATGTAACTAATTGTGTTAAATGGATATACGATGTCTCAATCTCAGGCCCCTGAATTGAATAAAATTTCAATCGTATCATGGAAGACTTTGATTTGATCAGCAAATATTGTAATATTGTGCAAATATAATATTGTATCATGATAAAACTTGTGATTTACACCCCTAGTACATACTCCAGTTTGCCTTTTAATCAACAACATTTTAAACACGTGGTACACATTTAAATATATTTAGACACACATGATATTTGTGTGTACCTCTTTCGCAAGGCGACGAGCTTCATAGTAAGGTCTTGCTTTCTCTATGCAGCCACCAAGCTGAGAGCTCTGAGCATTTAGCTTCCTGGCAGACTCTGTGAGGATTTTCCGGTACCCTGATCTGGCATCCTGGATGGTTAATGCATGAAAATGACAAGATTAGATATGACTGATTAGATTCCACACAGGAGTATGGCTGCAAGCGAACAATCAATTCACTTGAGTGTATAACTATCAGCACCAAAACATTTTCCATTTAACGGGTTCTGACTTTTCCAGCCTTGTGCTTAAAGATATCGAAAACAAAAGTATCATATTGATGAGCACCATCTTAGTAGACTAACAAAATATTCAACAACAGAGAAAGACTCTCAAGCTATTCCTAGGGTGGTAGTTAATGTTCTTTTCACATTTCTCATGAATTTTGTTTTATCAAAATCAAAGCGTTTTGTTCCATCTGTTTTCCATATTTTTCAGACGTGTAGGACGACTGAACAAACACACTAATTAGGTGGAAAGTGTATTTCTGTATACTAAGAAATGTGTATTTTTTACTTACATCCAACTGCAGCTCTAGTCTGTTGATTTCTGCACTGGCTTCATTAAGATGCTCCAACTCTTCCTGTGGGAAAAAATGCTGATTTAGGCCCTTATTAAGAACTAGAAAAAATATATTGTATATTCTTTTAACACATACAGTCTGGATATAGGTGTAAAAGAGCTTAAAAAGGGGGCGGGGGAAAGGTTTGTACAGTAAAGTGTAATGCTGTAATTTATTTTTGTTTAAATCGATTTCATTAAAATTGGTATCGAAAACAGTATTGTTCAGGAACCGGTATCGAATTTACATTTTCGAACCATACCCAGCCCCTCATAGCTAACGTTACCTCTCAGTTAGGCTTAATCAAAATCATACCAGTGTTACCCAACCAGCTACTGTTAACTACATCCTGGCTGATTACTATGTTAATATTGCTTGATGGAGGTTAAATAACCACATGGCGAACAACGGTTTCTGATACCTGAATTCTGGGGTCCAGTTCCTCCTCGTAGGGGCTGTGTAATTGCTCACCAACTCCTTTTTGTTTTTCATTTTCGACTTCCTGGCAGGTGTCCCTGAGCGCAGTCTCTAGTGTTGTTCCATTAGTTTCGGCAGCTTTTACCTCCTCGTCCCCTCCGGGAATAACCTCCCTCCAATCCCCCACGTCTGACTCCCCGGAGCCGGCGGGGCTCTCTCGCAAGTCGCCTGGCTCCATTCCAGGCCACACAGTTTCGCTAGCAGCGGCGTTAGCTAAGGTTGCTTCGCCAGCAGACGTGGTGGCTAATTAACCTAAAAGTCTGGGTCCTGATAGCAACGGTTGTGTTACTCAGCAGGGGAAAATCAGAAAATGCTTCCGGTGGTGGCGAGTGTTGTTGAGTTTGCAATCTGCCATACCAGATCACACCGAAACACGAACCCACTGCAAAGCTAGCCTAGCCTGCACCCTAGCGAGCTAGCTAACAGGCTCACCGTCAGTAAGAATGCGACGGTTACTTAACAGCAAACAGGTGATAACAAATAGCTATACTGAGATGAAAAGTAAGAGGAGACCCATTAGTATGTCCCCCCATCACATGTGTTTTTTTCTCCATCTCTTACCGGTTCTTTATTACTTTAGCTAGGCTAGCTAGCTAGCTAGCAGTTTCTGTCTCACATCAGCATCATTACAAATGAAGTAAACAGAGGAGCATTAGTTCTGATACGGATGCGCTGAAACGTTTGGGCCACGTCGGCTACCGTAGACAACACTGGCACAGATACTAAATGAAATTGTCTGTGCGAGTAAACGTTACTGCAAACACGTATTATACGCCTTATATATCTTTCAAGAAATGAAATGTCTCATTAGTAAGTGTTACTATACCACAGTATATTCTGTATTTTTTTTTAAACCTTGATCGAAGCTATATCATGGATAACCAACGACTGTATTATGGCTGTACTATAATTTTAAATAATGTTCTGTGGGTTTGAATAATGCTTGGCTGCACAGATTGACTTTGAAGTAACATCCTAAGTAGATATTATTTATCCTGTAATACTAATGATAAAATAATAATTGACATATTCATATATTTATATAAGATTGCACCTTACCAGCAACCTGTATGTTCATGATCTTCACGGTCAGCTGTTTACATTTTGGCATGTGTAGGCTATATTTTAAATTTGTACCTTACTGTTAACCAGTAATATTTATGACACTTAGTGTCCACCAGTTTACATTGCTGGCACTGGGTACATTTGGTTTTTGCACCTTTTTGATCATCTTACAGTTTATATTTTGTTTATTTGCACTCTATATAGTTGCACTCTTTCCCACTTTGTATTGCAATTGCTGCACAACAATTTCCTTCGTGATAAAGAAAGTTTTATCTTGTCTTAATATGAACTGAGAGAATGGCATTCTCTCTGTAAAAGCTAAATGAATTACGCAACTCATCAAAAAGCAAATAGTTTTTTTTAATGCCAAAAATATACAAACTCAGCTAGGTTACAAACCTGCAAGGTGTACTACATTGGAGAATCATTCAACAAAATTATTTTATATTAAAATGAAAGCTGGAAGAACAGATTTTTTAATAGAAGGCAATGATAAAAAAAAATGACAGATTATACTGCAGTTATGACCAGTCACCACAACCATAAGCAACCATACCACAGATTATAATTTTCATATTTATACCAGACATAAACAGTTCACATAGACTACAATTAACTGCAAATAATTTAAACAAAAGTGGCAAATTAGGTAATTGCATTGAATACATTAATGGATGTCATGTGCACAATTAGCAGAATATAAAAATAGATATCTGGTGAATTACAGCAGTCTTGTCTAACAAACTGTTCAGGACAGGCTGTATCCTACACTATAAGATTGTTTTGGAATAATGAAAAAGACCTGAGTAGCATTGGCACACCAGAAAGAGAGGCAATCCATTCAGCATTATTAAAGACTTATACTGTATATCATTCGCTCAAAGAGAAACTTTAAGGACATCAGTCTTTGGTCTGGAATGTTTTCCCCAACTGACAATCAGAGATTACAAAAAGGCTTATGCACATACACTTTCCTCTGGATGATCAGCTCCAGGTGGGATCATACTGGGTCCATCCTGGAGGAGGGGCCAAGTAGATTCTCTTTCCTCTTGAGATAAAGCTGACAACTCCTCTGTATCCTGTCCTTGGGACTCCAGACTTCAAGTCATCCATCACTCCCAGGTTTTTGGCCAGCACTTTGAAACTGTCCTTACTTGAGTATTGAAGGCGAAAGGGCCCAGTTCCTTTTAGCTGCCCCTGCTTAACATCTTCATATGTAACCACAGGAGCACTGTAAACTTCCTTCTCAAAATGTTCTCTGTATGTCTCCTCCTTCAAGTAACTCAGGTCTAACTTGGTGAAAGGCACAAATTCGGTATTCAGTTTAATGTATCGCAGGTACTTGTCATAAAACTGACCCAGACTCACTCCTTTCCGGCCAAAGGTTAAACTTCGTGAGATCTCTGGACGTATACAGGCACGGTTGCGGCGCTGCTCTGGCTGACGCATCCAGTCATCCCAGAATGAAGCGGGCCACTTGGGCTCCAGCTCCTCCCACAGCTCCCTAAGGAGCATCCACCCCAGACCTGGAAAGAAGTCTGTCCTGTAGAGCAGCTTAGCCTTTCCTGGATCCACGTAGCCATCCCTGCCATTGTCATTCCAGGCCGACACGCACCACAGACTGGGGTCAGATTTCAGGAGTGGCAGCAACGCTTGAAAGTACTCAAAGAAGTCTGGCGCCACCTAGGGTAGGAGATGAATAATGTAATTTTAGTTCAACATAACGCCTGTCAACAAGTGAAATCAACCATTTTAAGGATAAAATAACAGCTATGAAAATATCCATCATACGCATTGTTTTATATTGATGTAAATAATATATATAAAATAATGTAACCATGGGCTTTTTGAATCATTAAAGACTTAAAAAAGCATGAATTAGACCAATTTGATGCCACTTATTTACCTCAAGGTCATCCTCTACAATCACAACGGAGGAATGAGAAAGGGTCTTGAACACTTGGTTAAGAGCCCAGCGGTAATGCCTGGAGATTTTGTAGTAACCCTGAAACTTCTTATGTTCTGGTCGCACAGCGATATCTGACAAGTCCGGCTGTTTCAGATGAACTACTTGATTTCCGTAAGAACGGATCACCTCAGCAGTTTCGGCGTTTCCACAGTCCTGACTCACTATGATTGGGAAAAGGTCTGCTGAAGGACGGAGCTCCAGGAGTTTGTCCAAGCAGCGCCTAACGGTGACCCTGTTACAGGCGATTACCAGCACGGGAATGACAGGCTGACGTTGGACGACAACCTTCGGTCCGTTTCCGTTTGACGGCTCCCACAGTGCCTGCTGATTCTTGATCTGCATCAGGATTTCTTTCTGCATTTCAAGCTCTGCCTCAAACGTGTCTGCCATTCGGAGCACATCTTCCATCATATCATTAGTGGGCCTTTCAGCCACTTCTCCGTGCTCTCCGCCCGGCTGGCTGGGTGATGGCCTGCCCCACAGCAGAAGCACCAGTATGGCATTCCAGGTGATAAACAGGAACGTACCACAAAGAATGAGAGAGCCTCTCTTGCGAAACATGGCCCAGAAACTAAAATGGAGGAAGGTGGGTTCAGGAGGACAGGGTCTGAATTGAAAGATGTGTCCTTGTTTCAGACAATAGGTATGGGATATGGAAAAGGCAGCCTGTGTATCATCACAAGCACATAATCAGAGATCTGGAGTCACACTTTGTTGGCTCACTGCGAAGTTACTAAAGTTATAGGGACACAATACAGTGTCAATGATGGTGAAGATCGACGGAATATGATGAAGGACAGGACTCATCTTGGAGTAAAGTTGTGATTCTGACAGATCCTCAACTTTCAATATCCTCTTTAATCTGAAATATTAAGAACACAATAAGAATAGGATTTATTGCCAAAGTAAGTTTACACTTGCATGGAATTTGCGGTGTTTGGTGCATACGATACAAATAGAAAATGGAACAAACAACAATATAATAATAGAGCAAAGTACCGCAACAGTATAAGGACATACATTTCCAATAGAAGGGAACACAATGTACTTTCAGATAATAAAGTTTGCAATAAAACTGACAACAAAATGGAAGTAACACGTGTATAACAACATTGTTTAAAAAAATTCAAGCAAGAAATCAGTTTAAGCTAATGTCTATTTCGAAGGAAGTTGCTTCATGTGAACTGGAGTGATGATTCAGCTAATCTCTGATCGATTTTATTTTATCACCTGTGGCTGCCTCGCTAAATATACGCCATTTAGACAAGAAACACAACCATTAACACCGACTTTCTACCTCGCTGTCTTCCATAGTGCTCAGCAGACAGGTTATACCAGATACACTGTAAATACTGTAGCTTGAGGAGGAGCGTGTGGAAATTAGCCCTTACCTTTTGAGCGTGTCTGTTTTTTTGTGGCCATTTCTTCGATGACAAGCAGCAAAGTTAAACAACATGGGCCGAGAGGACGGTTTGGAGCCGATGTGAAACTGTTCTCTTGTTAGTTTCTCGGCTATAAAAGCAACTTAACACCCCTTTAGTTTATCTTGTTTCTCACAAGACTGGAAGAGGAGGAGGAAAAGTAACACGACGACTTCCTGGGTAGCGAGCAGTCACGGGAAGTCCCGCCCCAACTGTCACCTTGAGAAATTACGCAACACTTTGACGTCCGAGCGGCTCTCAGTGGAGCTAATTAAGAAACAGCAGCGTTTGATGTCTTTGTAAACAGTTATTGTCTGCTTTCACACACTGTGGCGTCGGAATATGTTAACGAAAAGGTCCCATCTTATGTAACAGCATACATCTTCTGCTTGAGCTGCAGAGAAGTCAGTGGCAAAGTGTTTGGTTTAGTGGAGAAATTTGGTTTTCATTTCATTATCTACACTGATGACAATCTCCCAAACAGCATATGCTGTTTGGGAGATTGTCTTTCATACTTTACAGGACATTGTTAAAACAGCTGGAAAGTATAAAAGATGGCTACATTTATGCAAGTGATCTTGGACATTTGTAGGGATCTATATTTTTTATCCAAACTATATTTCAGAGTGAAAAATCATGCAAATATCTTCAAAACACAAGAGGAAAGAATAAATATTTCAATTATTCCTCCACATTTAGTTTTTACTTAAACTTGATTTGAATATTTCCATATTCTGAGAGGTAATAGGCCTACTTTTAATTTTACTCCATTCCATGTTTGCTAAATAAGTTTTTGTTTAGCTACAGGTTAACCTTGAAAATAAAATGCACTGCCATTTTTGTACCTCTCCACCAGGAGGCCTAATGTACTAAACAATGCATATGACTGATGTTTCTCAGGTATTTCTTCATAATGTCTTACTTTTCCTTAAAGCAAAAAAAAAAAACTGCTCTAAAAACAACCAGTTGTTGTATCACTGGGTTAAAAAGTCCAAAGTCCAAATGTGCTTTGGGGCATTTTGAAAGCCAAGTAAAAGTCAATAAATAAGGTTAGATCACAGTGTGTATTTTTGGTGATGAGGCCTTGGACTCTCAGTCAGGTCTGTTCTCTGGGATCATTTGTCCAGAGCCGGAGTTGTCCTTGGAGGAGGTGATGCCAGTGGAACTGTGGATTTGTCCATTGGCCTGAAAGAGGACGTATACAATGATATAGTAATATAGTAGCATTGATGATTTGTTCTTATTTTAAAAGTATTACATAAAGTCTCCGCGCTCACCTGCAGTGCATTGCTTTTCATGTTTTGATGCTGTAGCGCATCATCAGGGCTGCTGCTGGACCTCCACAACACCTCCAGCTTCAAAAACATAAATTCTGACACCAGAGCAGTCAAAGACACGCAGCTACTCTTCAGGGTTGACCAGCCAGTTAACACGAAAGACGGTATTTGTCTTGCATTCTCCATCACACATGGAGACGTTATGAGCACGTTCAAAACTGGGAATTCACTCGTTTCCTGAACAAATATTATTTTACAGATGTGTGTAGCATAACATGTTTTGTAATTAATCTTTCGAATTATTTGAGAGCACGTGTCTAATCCAGGCAGGTTAGAAGTCAGTCTGCTTGCCTGCTGACGCACCAGCGCGTTTTGGACACCAGATGAGTGCGCGTCCCCTGAGGATTGCGAAGGTTTTGGGTGACACAATGTATTCATTTCATTGGAATCTTTTTCTCTCAACATTTTGCCAACCACCCGGGGTGATTTATAAACTCTTCCCACCAGTGCACGGTCTCCCTGGAGAGAAGGCTCCCACGCTGACGCCTGGTTTGACCGGGTGCGCTCAACTGGCGAGCCGCCGGTCAGACCGAGGCTGTACGCCGAGGTGGCAGGCCGCTTCGTCGGCGGATTCCTGGTCCAGATATTTCCGCGACACCGGAGAACAGCAGACAAGGCAGAGGTGGAGGGTGTGGAAGCCATGGCGGTCGATTATATCCACCACAGGCAGCTTCCTTTTTCAGGACTTTCTCTTTCTAGATTCCTAATGTCCAACCTCTATCCAAGCACTCACATAACGTATGCAGGTTTATTTGCGTAAGGAGTGGATTAGAGGAGGGGGTCTTTCTGCTCTGGTGCACCCGACCATATTTGCCTCGATAGTCCGGGAGGGGGGCTCAGGTGGGTGTGTCTTTAGGCAACAGGGGGGGGGTGGGGGGGGGGGGATACCCAAGTCAAGTACAACAAGTAGACTCAAAACACAGTAGGTGTACTTGAGTAAATGTAGGAACATTCCAGCTTATAAATTATGATGCACCTGAATCCAGGACTTTTACTTGTAGGTCTTCCACAATATTTTATACTGAGGGAAATATTGTATTATGATAATTATTACAATTAAACCAGTGGTTTCAACACAAAGCAGTGTCTGGTTGGGGCCTTTGGCTCTCACTTCTCAACTTTGAAGCAAATTGTCAATTCGGCATCAATTTTCGCAAGAATGCCTATATTAGAAATCTAAACAGTTTATTTCTCGCCTAAAACGTTGTCAGAAGTGAATTATGATTCAGATGTCCACGAGTTGTTAGCAGTTCCAACTCGGATGGTTTAATTTAAATAATTGTTATTAAAAAAAGCAAAGCTACAATACAAATACAACACAAACGTGTGTAGCAGAACGAGAGAAAGAAAAAGTTTTCTTCTTTCTAGACCATTAATCATCTCACAACCTTTTGTACCTAAAAGTATGTAATTAAAACTAGCTGCACCTGGACCAGCTACATCAGTAAAAGGCTTCTTATTCATTGATGCATCAACGTTAACAATCTAATAATGAAATATATAATAATATATCAGTCACAGGCACCATTTTTCTGTGGAACAAGTACTTTTACTTTTAATAGTACAATAACTTATGATACTTGTACGAATGCAGCACTTTGAATGAAGTACTTTTATAATGTGGTATTGGTACGTTTACTTAAGTAAAGGATCTAAATTGTTGCTGATCATATGCTTTTTACGTCAAATCTTAATTTCCAAAGCAACTGTCAGATAAATGTTGTGGGAAAAAGTACAAGTAAAGTGGCATAAAATGGAAACACTCAAGTAAAGTGCAAGTACCTGAATATTGTGGCCTACTGTCTTTGGGGCAGGCATGCAAGTGTAATATGTGTATAGTCTTTGTCGGTTTTACAGACTGTTTACCAGTTATTGGAATATATAAGCACATTACTTTACCATACACTTTACCAATGAAAAATGTATCCTGCTATTTATAACTTGCTTTTAAAAGTGTCACCCAGGTGAAATAGCTAAAGGACTGCAGGAAAAACAGACTTAAATTTGACAAACAAATATTTGCTTATGTCATTCCTGCAGTTTGTTGTTGACTGATTTGTGTGTCACATGTTTTGTCCGCCCCACACCAAAGAGTTGGATGGCATATTACATACATCACTCATCTCATTGTCAAAACCGTAAACAGCTAACACCACTGAGTAAGTCAGAAACAATGCCATGAAGATAAAGACACTCATGCTGTCAAACAGGTTTGTCAGCATAAGCAACTGAGAATAGCAGCTGAGTATACATTAAGAATTCAAACCACACTGTTAACTAGTCTGTTTACACCACCAGAGTGTCTGAAGAAGACATGTAACAGATCTGTTTTTACTTGGGACAAGTGTCATGAAAATGGACAGAAAACCCTCCCACTATACTGTACACACAGAGAAGAAGAACAAAAAAAAAAATGTGTATAGGAATAAAGTTGTTACCATATGTTTTGGAAATACTGAGCAATGAGCTTTCAGTCTCAAAAAAATGCTTTACTTATTAGGAATAAAATCCCTTCTTCTAAGTGGAAAAAGAAAATACATAGCCTGTAACTCATCTTTGGCTATTTATGAGTTGTTCTATGAACAAAAGTTGTAGGAGCTAGAAACCTTAAACTGCTTATGGAAATCAGCCTGATGCAATTAAACGATACTCAAGTCTTTACAATTCAATGTTTAGTGCAATTCAACATTTACAGCTTATCGACCATTATGGACAGTTTAAAAAAAAAAAAAAATATATATATATATATATATATATATATATATATATATAGTAGGCTATATTTGGCTTTCACATTAATTACAAACATGTTCAGAAAAGAGCAAAAACAACAACAACAAAAAAAATTTGCAGGTTTGCCCTGTTCTCCCTGTTTATTTCCCACGTGCAACTTTGAGTTGGTGTGTCCGTTTAAAAAAAATTTCGGTGCCCTTGTTTTCCTTCATTCCTTCGCTTCACTGAACTGGCCTGGCCTGAACGTTTTCCAGTGCTTAAGTTTTTCATTCACCAATAGAACAAAAGCAGGCAAAATGATCACTGAGAATCAGAAGGAGTCATATTCTCTTTCTCCCCTTAAGTCTCATCTTTACAGCCTGCCCACCTGTGACCCCTTCAGGGTCTTAATCCTGGATTGCCTGGATTGCCTGTATTTGCGGTACCCTGTGACATGTTGTTCCCTGCTGGCCTCTGTCCAATCACATTCGGTATGATTACAAAGGCCAGAATCCCCACCAGCATGAGTGCCACAGTGACGGTGACGATGGACCCCACCACGACGTAGTAGCACCGGTCCGAGCGGAACAACCTGCGCATGCGACCTCTGACCCTGTTTGGAGGCCTGCCTACGTTCACCACAGTGGTCGGGGCTATTCCCTGCTCCATGGCGGTCAAGTGGAGGTCACCACCTGCTGTCACCAGGCCACCGTGACTCTTTTTAGGCAGGGTGAGGATGTTAGACCTGATCGGGCTTTTGGGAGGAGGGTTCTTCAGGAACAGTTTGCCCTTGCCACGCTGGAAGCGGATGGACAGTGCCCTCTGCATGTCTGCTGGGAGTTTGCTTATGATGTACTCATTGTTGCCCAGCCGGGGCAGGTCCTGGCCGTGGGGGAGCTCGGTCAGCTCACGGCATACGGGGCAGCACAGGGTCTTGAGCTCAGGAGAGGTCACGTTGATGCGAGCAAGGCACTCCAGACAGAAAGTGTGACCGCACACCAGCAGCTTTGGGGTCTTGAAGATGTTATCGTATGTGCAAAAACACACAGCGCACTCAGTGTCCTGCACATCATCTTCAGGGGGTTTCACCTTCCTCCGGGCCTCCTCACTCCTCCCCCGCTGCCTCCCCTCTCCCTGGTGCCTGCTGTCTCGTTCTCTCCTCCTGCCTCTTTCCCCCCTCTCCGAGTCGGTACTCCTCGACCTCCTCACTGTAGCAGGCCTGACCTTCTTCCACGTGTCGCCCTTGCTGTTGCTCTCAGTCTGGTGGAGCGTGGGTTTGACGTTGGGGGCCTGCCTGGCTCCATGGCTGTGTCTCTCCTCGTCATTGCTCATGTTGGAGGGATGATGTTAGAGGTAGAGTGCCGGCTGGAATCTAATTCTGTTTCCCAACTGGAGCTGTGGAAGATTAAAGCTGAGATAAGTTTACTGGCTCACACAAATCAGCAGAACAAGAAACAGACTGCATTTACCTAAAAAGTCACCATTGCTGTTTCATGATGACGAAGCATTAATGTCTAATCTTTTGCTATCAATCTCTATTGCATTGAAATGCTACCTGTTGATTTTTTTTTTCTTCATTTATTCAACAGGCATGCAGGGCTTTTGCCCTGATAATGAGTTGCTGTATAAAAGGCTTTCCTGCACAGAAACCATCAGCAAACATGAGAACTGCTAAATTGGAAGTGTTTTAAATAGATTTAAGTAAATGGGGATCTTTATGATCCTGCGGCCTTAGTGGGTTGAAACCTGTAAAATAAAACTAAACAAATGGTCTGTGACGTGGCTTTATTGTTTTGAAATGTCATAGCAAACATTCCCTCATACCCGTTCATCTTACAAAGTCAGTCATTAACTCAGAGCTTTTACCCTGAAGGAGGCACACAATTGAGATTTTAGCAGCCGATGTCCTTCAAATTGTAGAAAAGCATTTTGACATTTGCAACAAGTTTAGGTTTAGTGACAAGTGTACCATTTTCTGTTCATAAAGGATTGAGAAGCTTTCAAACAAATTAAGATTGCCGGTTAGGAACAGCAGAGAAAAACGCTCCTATGACAAAGAACAAGAAATGAATTAACTTGACATTATTTGTATGCACACGCACTCACTGACCTGCTGAGGTAGATTGGATGTCGGATAACCTCGTCAGAGATGATCTCACAAGTGAAATAAACATTTGGTGTGTCAGTATAGTAAAAATAAGCATCACCAAACTTAACAATTTAACTCTGGTCTCTCTGCAATCCCTGTTCTCCTCTTCTGTTTGTAGATTTCTTGTTTTCTAACTGTACCACAGCATTTCCTCCTGTGAACCCTCCTCCTCGCTGCTTCCTCCTCCTTTTTCTTTTCTCGTCAGACCAGTTGGACCAGCTGTAGTGAGCCAGTGTTGCATGTGCATAAGCAGGTCACAGCCTAGATAACCACACACATCAGAACCCATATACTACTGATATTCCAGCGTTCCTTTAAGGCCGCTCTGCGTGTTAATACAGCTGCATTTTCTTATGTCAATTCAACTTAAGATTCAAACTAATATTTCTCAGCCATTAGTTTAACCAAGCATTCAATATCAGATATGTAAGAGAGCCACATGCATATTTCACATAGGAAACAACTGCAGTGACTGTGGGGAAAATATCGCTGCATAGCAAGGATTCAGTACTGTCAACACTCATCATCATACCGGTCATACCTCCACTGCTCTTTTAACACTAACACCCTAACAAGAACAGCTGCCTAACATTAACTTTCATCACTGGACGGTCCCAGTTACTCCCTTTTAATCTGAGTTTTTTGAATGAAGGAGATTACACCGACTGAGATAACATCTCATGACAATAGAATGCATTTTAAGGTCAGAGCTGATTTCAATATTAACGGCATAAAAAAAAAAAAACACAGAACAGTTTTGTTCGCTTTGTTGAAAAGCTCTTCCTCAAATGGAATGCTGTGTCACTCTTACTGGAACAAAAACATGCTGCTGTACGAGGGCCCCTGAATCCTTATGGATACATATGGGGTAACATTTTGGATTGGCTTTAAAGTTTAGAATTAACACACTGGTGGTATTCCAGACTTAAAAATATGTTTAAAGTAAAGAGAATTTGATGCTTTTTATGTACCCCCATTGATTTAGTAAAATATCTTTAAATAACAAACCCAGTCCCTTTGTTGTACAACTTTACCAGCATGACAAGAAGGTGATAGGTGCCTAATGAAATAAAGAGATGAATCTTGAAAGGTTGTAAATACAGTTGTGATGACTAATTACTTAGCTGCAAACCAACTGACAAAAACAACTGGATGTAAAACTTTATTGCAGTAGAAATTAGTCTTTTCAGCTTCATAGAGGCTCCTTAGTAATGTGCACACTTTAACAGTGTGCTGCTTTCACAAATACACAATTAAAAAGAAAAAGTCAACAAAGAGTCTGGTGGTCGTTCCATAGCACCTAGAAACCAAATCAATGGTCTTGTTCTTTAAGGAGTTAAAGAACACACCCAGTGAGTCAGTACTGCTGTTGTAATGCAGGAAACTCCAAGTGCATTAATGTTTCGTTGTTGAAGCTGAAGTGGCTGGTTCAAGATTAAACCAGTCAGTGAGTTTTTCACCCACTTCTCACTGGTCCCGTCTTTCGAGTCTGTGTTCAGGCTATGCAGATGAATTTGATCCAAAATGCCATATCAGGCTACAGCAGAAAACAATTGAAGACAAACATGTGAAGACAGGTTAGAACCATGTAGCTGCAACTACATTTTCCACACTTTTCCACTTTATTTTTATACAATCAAAAGGCATTTTTCTACTTTTAACCTGCCCTGAGAGAGGAAGGGAGTGTGCCCCAGCACTTTTTATTTTCACCATCAGTCCCCTGAGCAACGGTCTTTTCTTCAGCCCAGCTCCTCTTTTGTTTTTCCTTGCTTGCGGGGCATCTTCTTGCTGCTGCTGTCCTCCAGCTCTTTGCTCTTGTAGTAGTGAGGAGCCACTTCAAGCAGCCAGCCGCTGTCTATCTCAATTACCTGCATGCAAGAGGGAGAGAGATTAATCAACATGTGGATATAAAAGCAGTTGGATATCGTACGGGAACACTTCTCACACTTCCTCATGAATGTGCTGTCTCATTCCCACAAGCAGTTATTCTGTGGAGCCTTTATAAGGAAATCAATGAAAGGTGTGACTATGTTGTTGACATTTTAAAGAATAGCCTTTTCTGTGTTTAATGATTGTCTTTCACATTGGCAGATAAGCTTCTGGAAATCAGACTACAACTACTACCTATCATCTCGAAACTCTGCAAACATTTGGGGGCGATTTAGGCGAGTATTTCAGTATGACAACCTGAGCAAACAGACCTGTCTCATGAACTCCTTGGTGGTGAAGACCAGCTCGTGGTAGATGAGCCAGCGGGGCTGCTCCTCGAACAGAGAGCTGTTGGGGTGAACGTAGACCGTCTGCTGGTGCTTCACTGTCTTGTAGCCGCCTTTGCTCAGTCGCGCCGTGTGATAGAAATATCCTGCCGTCACCGACTTGGAGAGGGACAAGAAAAGGGGTTTATCAACAGCTGATTCCTACAGTCTAATTGTAAATGCATGATTTATATGTAATAACGCACAGGTCAGTTTTGAGATATTTAACAATGAAAAAGCAATGCATAAATGCAAACATGCTGAAACTCGCTTGTTTAGTCTATTAGGTACAGCATAGTCTATATCCATGACGTTCCACTTCCAGGATTGCTCCGTTGCCGGTGAAAATTCTGCTGGAGGTGACTCTTTTCGGACGGATTTCCGTTACGTCACGCTTTCTATGTGTTGGAATTTTAAACTCCGGTGGATTTATGAGGACTATGGTTAACTGCTCCTCAGATCTCTGCAGGATAAATCCAGACAGCTAGCTAGACTATCTGTCCAATCTGAGTTTTCTTTTGCATGACTAAAACATACACATGTAGACATGTTCCACCGAAATAAGTTCCTTCCTGAGGCTATTTTGCCCAAGACAATTGTGATTGGTTTAAAGAAATGCCAATAAACCAGAGCTCGTTATCCTCCCACCCCAGAATGCTGTGTGGACTAGACAGACCCTCCTTCACAGTGCTGTGGAGGAAGGTCTGGCAAAGCGAGACTAGGTAGAGCATTATATTATTATATATATTATTATATATATATATTATATTGTCAATGTCCTGTGAAAACCATGCATCTCCAAAATGTCTGTTTTTTTCATGCACAAAGAAAAAAGTGTTTTCAGCTTTGTGGCAACACATTTTTCACAAAATTCAGAGCTACATGGTTTTCACTGGCAAGCAACAATAACATTTTTTTTACTTTTTTTCTGTCACCAGTTATCAGTCAGTGCTTTTCTTATAGCTGGTGTGACAATGAAATGCTGCATTACATGACTTAAAAACAGTAAAATTTGTTATAAATATTACCATTTCAATTATTATAATTCCCTGCTTTTACTCAGGATGCTAGAAACTTCAACTTCTAACTAAGAACTAGTTTTAGTTTTCAATCCAGCAGTAAGAACTTTCTCATCTTCACATCACGTTGATGTTTGTCTGTCATTTTGCCTCAAAATACAATAAACATGTCAAATGACTAATACACTTTCCTTATTTTACATGTAAGTACGCAGACGTCACCTCCCCCTTGCTTAAGACAAGGACAATGCTACTAAATAACTATAGAATTTGCTTTTGGCTTTTTGGCTGCAGGATTTTTGACACAGGCAAAGGCAGCATGTCTTGGAAAAAGGTGTAACCCAACTAATAAAACAAACACCCTTTCTTATCTCAAGTGGTTTAGGGGAGTGTTCACAACACACGCAGAACGTGATATGAGACGGCTAGAACACAGCATCTGTTCAGTGATGTTTTTACTCTTACATGCTACTTTGTTGCACATTTTTAGTTTGCAGAACTTTATACTTTTTCTAGAGCATAGTATACTTAGTATTCGCTCTTGTGACGGGAATCACCCGACCGCAAAGTGTTCTTAAGCAAAAACGGGCTATAGCTGAGGGTGACCATTCATGTCGTTATGGAGACATGCAGATTACAAGATGCTATTCAATTTGAGGGAACAGGATATTCCCAAAAAAATGATCATGCTGACAGAAGCCGGTTAAAGCTAAAGTAAGCAGCTTTAGGTCTTTTGTGTATCAATAGTCCTTCCCTTCACTGGGTCAACTTTTAAACACTTGTCACTCATCTTAAGTTATTTAAGTTTCGAGCCAGTGTTAAGCCTGAGGTGGAGTCTACTACAGTACAACAAACTAGAATTACCTCCTTGCAGTCGTATGCTTCCGCCAACTAGTTGCAGTTTACATCCATGTCTATCCAGACTCATATTAAATGTAGCAACGACCTTGAACGAATTATTAATGGGTATCAAGGGTATTTCTTGGTGAATTGTGGATGCTTCACACACACACGTTTAACCCGGCAGCTCAGAAGATCTAAACAATAACCACAGTTTCAAGGTTAGAGTCACCAATTCAGTTTCCGACCAAATGTGAGTTTTGGCGTTGAATAATGGCCAGAAAAGTGTTTTTGCAGAACATTATGTCACAGTGAAGTTGATCTTTGGGATACAAAATGTCATTAATTTATCCTATGAGATATTTGTTTAGCAGAGGAATTCTTAATTTAGAGCCAAAAACCAGACACCCAGGAAGTGTGCTGGGCCGGTCACGGGGTTCCTAGGTAAGTAAGTAAGTAAGTTTATTTGATTAGGACAATGCACATTAATAAACATTTCTGTAAATGCACCAGTGTTAGCCAGTCGGCTAATTTTCAACTGTAGTCCTAGTATGCATGTCTTTATGGTGGGAAGAAACCGGAGCACCCGGAGGAAACCCACGCAAAAACAGGGAGAACATGCAAACTCCACACAGAAAGGCCCGGAACGACCTGGACTTGAACCCGGAACCTTCTTGCTGTGAGGCAGAAGTGCTAAGCACTGAGCCACCGTGCAGCGATTAAACTAAACTCTGTAAATCAGTGGATCCTTTTTTTTTTAGCATCACAACCCCTGCGAAATGACTCGTTTTGGTCTCAGAATTTAATCCATTCGGTCCGATAACATTTGGAAAGTTGCACAATTACATAATTTAATCCCCATTCTAGTTAGCGGAGCTAACCCTAAAAGGTAAGAGAAGCGAGCTTGTGACCGACAGGATAAATCTGGGTGGGGAGGGGCACCTGGGTAGCTCAACTGGTTGAATGGCCCCATGTACAGAGGCACAGTCCTTGCCGCAGCAGCCACAGATCTGATTCTGACCTGCGGCCCTTTTCCTTGGACAACCCGAAAACTCAGTGCCTCCGACTGTGGCTAATCACAAGGCGGAGGCATAAAAGAAGCAAATGTCTTTTTAGAAAAGGTATCATCTTCACCATGTTTTTTAATTTTTAAGTGGGTCTTGCGTGCCACAGGTTTGTATGACACAGGTTTGCTCTTTGTTGCTTTTATTCAGTGTTCACACAGAGCCACAGCAGAGTATAATATCACCCTTTATTAATATCAGGAACCAACGTTGATATTGATTTTTTTTAGGAAACGTGCTAAAACTGAGGAACTTTCTCAGTATCACTGACCTTGCGAATGGGTAAGCTGTCTCCCTGGGAGCTGACCACCTCCACCTCAATACGATCCATCAGACCCTCCAGCTGGTCCCTGACGTCCCGGGCTCTTCTCATGGAGCGGAACTGGATGAAGTTCTCGTAGCACCACTGTGTGGAGTAACCACTCTCCAACCACTGAGCGAGAAAGACATCATGACTGCAGTTAGCACAACATCTGGGTTCTAGTTAGGAATAGCTCAGGACTGAAACAATTGTTCCCAAAATAAATCGGAGGGTTTGCGAGATGTATAACAAGAGCAAAAAACATATTCCTGCAGTATAAAGTTGTTCTTTGTTTATTTCTTTTTTTTTTATAATCTTTGTTTCAGCCATGCTACAGATAGTCGGTCCACCACTTTGATCCAGACAGAAATATCTCAACTTTTACTACCGACTGGACGCATTGAGATTTAATTTTGGACATTCATGACTCCTAGATGATTAATCCTACTGACTTTGGAGAGCCGCTGACTTTTCCTCTAGCGCCATCAGCAGGTTGACATTTGTGGTTTTGTGTGAAATGTCTCGCCAACTATTGGATGGATTACCACGAAACTTGTTAGATTCCTATTCCCCATTAATGGTAATGACTTTGATAATTCCCTGACCTTTCATCAAGTGCAATCATCGGATCAAAATTGAAATTTTTCCAATACTTTTAAGATCTAATGACTTTCCCATCTGCTTCAGGTGTAGTTTGAGTAAAGTGCTAATTGACAAATGTCAGCATGTCCTACAACTGGTTAAATGTTGTTGTTGATGATTACTATTGAGCCATCTAAACTAGTCTAAAAACAGTGCACCAACAACTGTGCATACATCAAGTATTTGAATATTAGGTAACACAGCAATTAACATCATCGCTAACGTTGGCCTCAGAGGTGTATGTAGAGCTGAAAGAAAACCTCTCTGACAGTTACATATTATACGCAGGTTTTTTGGACTGTATTAGACTGAATGGTTGTGCCTAATAAATTGGTAACTGATCGTCAGCTCCAACTTGGGTGCAGCTCTTTTTGTAATCAATTAATCTAGCACTTTATCGATCGATTAATTGGATAATTTTTTTTGCATTTTTAAACAACCCAAACTAGGGAAAAAAGCAATTTTTCATTTATATATTTGATTATAATGTCACACAGCTCTGTTACACTTATGCTATTAGGTCGTT